>NW_007232406.1:18212-75996 GCF_000164805.1 Carlito syrichta
AGATTAAGATCATAACTCCTCCTTTCTTTTGTGTTCCATTCACCTAAAAATTTGTTTCCCATCCTCTTACTTTGAGTCTGTGAGTGTCCTTTCTAGTGAGGTGAGTCTCTTGAAGGCAAGAGATTCTTGCCTGGTGATATTTTTTCCATGTTGCCATTCTATGTCTTTTCAGTGGTGCATTTAGTCCATTCACATTCAAACTAATTATTGAAATGGGAGAGTTGATCCCTATCATAATGTTCTTACAGCATTGTTGTTCTTCCTGTTCGTGTGTTGTTTTCTTTTGGTTTTAGAGTTGGATCATGTGTGTTTTTAATCTTTTGCCTGTACTCTTGTGAAGACTGTTGTTGTTATTTTTTCCTTTTCTTCTGTGTTCAATACTTTCTTCAGTGTTTCTTTTAGAGGTGGTCTTGTGGCGGCGTAGGTTCTTAGGGATTGGATATCTGGGAAAGATTTCAATTCTCCCTCACTGAAGAAGTTTAGCTTGGCTGGGTAGGTTATGAAATTGTTTATCTTTTAGAACTTTGAAGATAGGGCTCCAAGCTCTCCTAGCCTGGAGGGTTTCTGTAGATAAATCTGCTGCTATTCTAATTGGTCTTACCTGGTACATAGTCTGACCTTTTTCTCTTGCAGCCTTTAGTAGTTTTTCTTTTATACCTACTTTGTTTAGGCGAATTATTATATGTCTGGGAGTTGGTCTTCTCATTTGTTGTCTTGCAGGGATTCTCTGAATCTCTTGTGTTTGAATTTTTTTATCCTTGATAAGATGAGGGAAGTGTTTTTGAATGATTTCATGAAATATTTGTTCCAGTGTGGCCTCTGTTTCTCTTTCTGCCTCAGGAAGGCAAATTACTCTTAGATTCGGTCTCTTGAAATGATCATTCATTTCTTGAAAGTTTTGTTCTGTCTTTTTGAGCTTCTTGTCTATGCTTTTGATAGTTTGGGTTAGTTCTGTGTTTTGGTCTTCAAGCTCAGATTCTTTCTTCTGCTTGGCTAATTCTGCTTTTCATGCTTATTAGTTTGTTATTTATTTCCATCATAGTATTCTTTACTGCTGTTATTTCTGACATCAGCTCCTTCCTATTTTCCTCTTGTCTCTCCTCA
This sequence comes from Carlito syrichta, assembly GCF_000164805.1. Lineage (NCBI taxonomy): Eukaryota > Metazoa > Chordata > Mammalia > Primates > Tarsiidae > Carlito > Carlito syrichta. Next base: position 19,317 of record NW_007232406.1, read on the forward strand.
GTTTTTTAAATTCTCTCTATTAATGTCTTGATGTCTGGGTTTGTTGCATGTGACCAGTCATTCTGGCAGTTCTTCATTGTTTGTGTTCTGGAATCTGTTTTCTCAGTGTCTGATCTCCTAGGGGTCTGTGTGAGACCTATATTCTTCTTTTAGTTTTTCTTCATTTGTGTAGTTTTCCCCCTCCCTACTTTTTCCTTCCCTCCACATCACCGTCTTCTTTAATTCTGTTATTCAGGGGTAGAGGGATTGCTTTTATTTCTGTTTGTTCAATCTCCTGTTCTTTCTGTATGCCCTCTCACTTTGTTCAATTCTGAGGTTGCACCGTAGGTTGGGGGTGGTCATTTTTGCAGTTTTGAGATTTACTTAAGGGCAAGCTGTGATTCAAAATATATCTGCAGGTCCTGGTATTCACTGACAGGTGTATGGATAATCTGAAACCCACTTCTCACTGCCTTGGAATCTGTCCATGCAGTTGGGTTGTAGGTTTACTCCCTGAAATAAAATGTGGTTAGCAGAGGGAAGGGAATGGAGCAGACAGTGGGGGGAAGAGAGTGGTGGAGAGAGAGAGGAGTAAGGGGGAAACACAGATGAGTGTACCAACAAATGGAGAGAGAGACTTCAACTGAAACAGATAAAAACAATAGACCACAGCTACAGACTAACCAACTCCCATACAAAAAAAAGAAAACATACAATGATGGTACCATACAAGCTAACCAACCACCTTATTGGTGTGCTGTTCCTCTATACAAAGAAATAGTTTACAGAGAGGAGAAGAGAGAAGAAAAGGAAGAGGAAAAGAAAAGAAAAAAAGGAACAAAACGGTAGGAATAGAATTAAGTCATTAAACTAACAGAACCATTGAGCACCCTCTGAAACTTTTCGTTTAAGTCCAATGTCCTTTCAGCTCTGATTTCTAGTTGTCTTTTCAAACTGGCAAACTAGTTCACAGTTAGGGTCATTTGCTCCTGGCCTGCTGTGAAGGACAGTTCAGATCACCCTCCATTCACCATTCAAATCTGGTCTGTGTCTGTTTTTCAAGCTTGTTTCTTCTGTTTCCGTGTTGTTACCCTGAATCACCAGCAGGTGGTGCTATCTCAGCTGTTTACCCCAGAGCGGGTGGAGCCGGACAGGGATCCAGCAGAGGCCAGAGATGGAAGCCTGTCTCAGGGCACACAGGAGGAGACCCAGGCCGGCAGGACATCCCAGTGGCAGCAGAGGTGGCAGCGATCCCAGCAGATCTTGCTGGGGTTTCAAGGACTGAAGTCATGGATTGCCTCAGGTGGTGCCGGTGGCTGCTGTGTCTGCGGCTGCAGTGGTTGTCCAGACCACTGTGATGCCCCAGCAGTGGCAACAGCCGAGCTCCGTGTGAAGAGCAGGTTGCCGATGTTGGGATCCGCAGCCCCAGGGGACAGAGCCAGAGATCCTCTGCATTCTCCTTTGCAGAGGGTTTCATAGACCAGGTTGCCCCATCACCATCTTGCCAGAAGTCCTCTGTATAAAGATCTTAAAGAAATTATCCTAGCTTGCTTTTCCTTGTGAGAGCAAAGCTCATCTCACTTGAATATAAGCAGTAAAAAAGAACTGTTCTCCAATCTCATAGAAAGTTATATTTTTACAAAAAGGAAATAAGGAACCAAATAATACCTTCACAGATAATTAAGAGTTCCATAAAATAAATAAAAGCTATAATTTATGTAAATTTCCAAAGAAGAAAATTAAAGCAGTAAAACATAAAAAAAATTAGAACACAGTATTGTTTTATTCAAGGAGAGAGGACATGGTAAACTGGTCAAATAATAAAACACACATACATATGCAATCAAACAGAATGATACATAAATCATAATATGACATGTATTCTACACAAATGTTAAATGACATAACATTAAAAGATTTTTAGATTGGCTTGCAGAGTTAAATTTAAAAATATGTTGTATACAAAAAAATTAGCTAAAACAAAAGGTGTTAACAATAAAAAATAATTGGCAAAGATGTATCAGTCAAATGCAAAGAAAAAGAAACAGTCTCAATCTTCATATCTGATGAAATAAAATTCACATGAAAAGTATTAAAATAAACAAAAAAGATAATTTATGTAATGGTCTCATAATTCACAATAAATATGTATTGATTACTCATATTCTTCAGCCTGACAACAAAATAACAATGCTCAAAAAACAGAAATCTCAGGAGATGCAAAAGAAAATAAGATTGCATTAATAATAGATTTTTTAACTTTGTTACTTCAAAATAGATCAAATGGGCAAAACATTTATAAGTATATGGATGACCTAACCAACATAGTGAGCAAACTAGGTTTTATTCATCTATTTTTTGACTGAACACTTAAAATAGACAATATACCAACTTTTCAAGTACACATGAAAAATTTCATGAAAATTGAATACATTTATGCTAATATAACCACGATCACACCCATACATTTCAAAGAAAATAAAAAAATGCAAACATTACCCTGAGCAACAAAAATACATTTATTTAAAAACTGGCATGATGTCTCCATCAAGAAATTAAAAATACACATTTAAACAAGACTTTCAATGTTGTATTCTCAATTGAAGCAAAAGACAGAAAATAACCCAGTGAAAAATCTACGGTACATTCAATTGTAAAAAGGAATGAGAAATATTTACAGATAATGTTGCGAAATGATCCCTAGTAATTACTGCCAAGTGGAGAAAAAAACAATGTGAAGGGAAAAATGTTTATAGTATGCCATTGTTAATTGAAGAAAAATAATTTTTAAATGAAAATATAAATCCCCACATTGGAAAAGTGGTTACTTTTCTGCTTCTGAGTTGGCCAATACACCAGCTGCAACAACTAGAAAAAAAAGATAAATTACTGTAAATAATATTCTAAAATGTGTCAGAGAACTATGGAAACAAAAGGGATTATATGAGCCTAAATTCCAGATGGGAGAATATTTCTGAGATTAGCTGACAATTTCCCTCTAATGAAAGAAATAATAGAAGAGTTAAATAAATTAAAAAATTTCCTGTTCATAAACTGGAAGACTCAATGTTCTTAACATATCAATGCTTCTCAATTTGATCTATAGATTAAACATAATCTCAAAAAAAAAAAAAATCACAGGAAACTGCATTGCAGATATGGCAAACTGATTTTAAAGCTTACATTGAAAGGCAAAATACCTAAGACAGCTAACAATACTGAAGAACAAACTTGGAAGAGTCATACTACCTAATTTCAAGATTTACTACAGTAATCAAAATAGCATGAGATTGGTGAAGGAATAGATAGACATGACACATGGATCAATGAAACAGAATTAAAAAAACAGAAATAAACCTATACAAATACAATCAGCTGTTTTTGACAAAGGAGAAAAGGAAATTCAGGGGAGAAAAGATAATCTATTCAGCAAATGACTTGGACAATTAAACATCTTGGTCTCTTGTTCAGGCTTGGTGGCTCAGCCTGTAATTCCAGCACTTTGGGTGACTGAGGTGAGTGGATTGCCTGAGCCTGCTGGTTTGAGACCAGCCTGGGCAACTTGGTGACACCTCATCCCTACAATAAATAAAAAATTAGCCAGGCATGGTAACACGAGCCTTAGTTCCGGCTACTTGGAAGGCAGAGGCAGAAGAATTGCTGGAGCCCAGCAAGTTGATGCTGGGGTGGCCTGGAGCCTGCCACTGCAATCTTGCCTGGGTGACAGAGTGAGACTCCAATTCAAAACAAACAAATCCATAGTCAGAAAATTGAACCTGGACAGGAACTTTAAACCCTTTCACAAAAATCATTTCAAAATGAATCATATATCTAAATGTAAAATACACAATTATAAAATTTCCAGAGGTAAATATAGAAGGAAATCTGATTGACTTTGGTTTGGTGATGAGTTTTTGCAGTTAAAGTGGGAAAACCTTCATTTCCTCATTTCAAATACATGAAAATAGTCACACTGGAGAGAAGCCCTGTGAATGTAAGCAATGTGGAAAAGCATTTATCTCAGTTATCTCAGTTGTAGTAAAAAACATAAAAGAACTGAACACTAGCAAGAAACTGTACGAATGTAAGGAATGTAGAAAATTATTCACTTTTTTCATAGTACTTAAAAGATACATGACAGCACATACTATAGGTATATTTTATAAATGTAAGGGCTGTGGGAAAGTCTTTGATAATTTCAGTGCAGTTAGAATACATGAATGAACTCATACTGGAGAGAAACAACATCAGTGAATGTTTTGGGCATATGGGAAAGTCTTTAGATATTCTACTTCTGTTTGAAATAATGAAACATAAAATGGAGAGAAATGCTGTGTATGCAAGGAATGTGGGAAAACACTTGTCTCACAAGCCTTCAAAGACACATATTAATTGCACACTGGAAATGGAACTTTTAAATGTAAGGTGTGTGAGAAGGCCTTTTATCTTTCCAGTTTAGTGTACATGAAATAACACACAGTGAATAAACTCCATGATGGTGAGCAATGTGGGAAAGCCTTCAGCTGTTTTAAGTTCCATCCAAATACATGAAAGGACTCATATTGGAGAGAAGCCCTATTGAATATAAGCAATGTGAGAAAATCTTTATTCATGACACTTTCTTTTGAATACATGAAAGAATGTGTACTGAAAAGAAGCTACAGAAATATAAATAATATGATAAAGCCTTCGTGTGTTCCAATTACACTCAAATATATGAAAAGATTCACACAGGAGAGAAACTCTATGAGTGTAAGGAATGGGAGAACACATTCAATTTTCCCAGTTTCTTTTAAAATTATGACATACAATGGAAAAGATTCTACAAGTGTAAAAATTATGGTTAAAACCTTCAGACTTCCCAGTTACTATAGAATATATGAAAGCATCAAGCTGGGTAGAAACTCTATGGTTGTAAGAAATATGGGGAGCATTAGAATGTATCCATTATTTTCAAAAACATGAAAAGACACACACATTGAAAACAATACCTTATGACTGTAAAAAAATGTGATAAAACCTTTCATTCTAGTTATTTTCAAATGCATTCAGGAAATCATATTATTGACAAATCACAAAAATGTAAAGAGTGTGGGAAAGTCTTCATTTATTCTACTTCCTCTTGAAAGCATGAAATTACTCATATTTAAGAGAAACCATCAATGAAGAATATAGGAAAATCTTCATTTGACACAATCTTTCTGCAACATATGAGAATGCATTGTGGAGAGAACTACTATAAATGTAGAGAATGAGAATGTGAATTCCATTCACAGTCATCAAATAACAGAGTGGAGAGAACACTCTTGAATATAAGTCATGTAGAAAAGTCTTCAGTTTCCCCACAGGTATGAATGCACACTGGATAAAAAGCCTGTAAATGTGAAAAACACAAAAAGAATATGTTCACTTTTAACAAATACTTTAAAAGTTTTAAATTCCCTATGTAGGGAAACCCTAAAAGTGTAGGTAATATAAAGAGCCTGATGCTACGTAATTCATGTAAAGTGTTTCAGAAAATGCATAACCTGAAGAAAATATTATAAAATTTATAAATATATTGTCTTTATCAGTAGCTTATTCTTAAAATAAATCTGTAGACTAAGGCTTTCTAGTTTTTACTCTGGTAAAAGAAACCCTGAAGTAACATAACCTGTAAGTACTATTTAAGCAATAGTGTATTTGCTTAATAGGTTGAGTCTTTTCCTTAAATCAGTTAGTAAAAATTTTTTCCTTTCTTTTTGAAATGTTTTGCATCCATGGGTGAATCTAAATGTATTTCTAATTTGCAGGAGGTTTAATTTTTATGTAGTTTTTTAAACAGTTCCATGATTAATCTCTATTGAAAAGTTTTGGCTAATTGTTGTAGCACGTTCTATATATCCCCTACCCTATATATATCACACTTTTCTTTCCTGTGGGGAAAAAAGATGTTTTGGGGAGCAACAAAGAAGCTTAATTCATTTCCCTTGCTAATAAGTAATTGACATTTTAAAAAATCCACTTGGCCTATATATTGATTCTTTTTTATTGAACCTCAGTGGTATAGAATTACATCTCATAATTTGTGCTTTAGAACACATTGTCATTATTGATCCATGCACAACTCTTCTTTATTAAGTTAATTCTTTATTTTATAATGTAATGTACCCACTATATCATATAGCATTCAACAGTCATCTTTAATAAGGATAACTATGGGTTTAACCTACATATAACCACATTTTCTTTTCATTTCCAATCTCTCTGCTTCCTCCAACCCAAGTTAGCCAGCATTCTAAATATCATATCCCTTTTTTCTCACTTTTTCCAATTTGTCTTATAGCATAAATATATATTCCAAAAATGTGTGTATATTTTTGTTTTAATTAGTTTTAATTTTATAAGAAGTATATCATGCTATAAATAATTTTGGAGATTACTTTTATGATTTACTATTATATTCTTAAAATTCAGTCACACTGTTGTTGCCATTGTTGTGTATTAATTTTGGCTGCTGTGTAATATTTCATTCTGTGAATATGTCACATTTTGCTTATTCTCTTTCCTACTTACATACATTGGATAGATTCCAGATTTTTGCTATTATAAGTAGTTGTGAATACTGTTGTATATGTTTCCTGTAGTGTATATATAAGAATTCCTCTTGAATTTTAATTGTTGTGTTACATGTATGTATGTAAATAGTCAACTGTACAAGTATATTTATTTTACACCCACCATCGTCTGTTTTTTGTAGTGTTTCTGATGTATTCAACATATCCTATTTCATCAATTCCAATATGCACCTTTTTTCATATTTTAAGTCCTCTGGAACAGGAATATTCTTACAATCAGTAATATATTGTGATTTAATTGTTGGTATGTTTTCTTTCTTAATGATACATAAAATAGTAATTTTTCTCAAAAAATCAATGATGTCTTAAATTTAGTAAATATTGTTTTCATAGCACTCTTTCCACACATGTATTTCATTCACATTCCTACTTCATCGGTTTATAAAATATTAAATTCTGTAATTATAGTAAGTATGACTGGCATAATCAAGGTGGGGAAAAAGACAGCTGGCTCTTGGAAAGGATATAAAGAATTGAGATTGGGAATGAAGATAATGCAAATGAGTTATGCCAGGCAGCCCTCCCCTAACTTGGGTGTATGCCAGGATATGCTGTGGAGAAGGGAGAGAGTGTGCAGCTGTAAGGTGATTAAATGGAGATTTAAGTGGAAAGAGTTTCCATAATATCTAAAGTCATTTTAAATTGTAAAGTGCTGCACACGCTCATGCTATAACTCTTCATCATGGCTTTCCTCAATGTAAAACTGTAAAATACCTCTCTTACAATTTAGCTGAGAAACTCCAGGCCGGGTGGGTGGTAGGGGGGTCAACTTTTGGAAGCTCTCTTTTGGAAAGGTATTTCTGTTTCTCCTTGACCTCTTTCTATGTATTTGAGTCATTAACAAGTCCTATTTCTAAATCACTTCTTGTTCCATTTCTTAAAAACCAGGAAGAGTGTTAAGATTCTTTAAATAGTATTCAAGGAATTATTGAAGAAGTACAAGGGAAGGAATGGCTCTGGATCTTCAGCCTAATTATTTTTCCTCTTTGAAAAGAAGATCTTCAGAGGGGTTTTCATGATTTGCATTAGCTTCTTGTTCTCAAATATTACTATCTTCAAAGTGCTGCGGCAATTGGACTAAAGGAAGCAAGTGGAACTGAAGACTTTCCTTGTGGCTTCCAATTCTATTGGAATGAGTGTGGGCTGAGCGTTTTGAAACTTTGAATCTGAGGATTTAAATTTGTTTTGAAATTTTCAAATCAGGTAGGTAGAACCATGCTTCAAAATGTATGCAGAGAAATGAGAGAGATGCTCTCTACATTCTGGCTCTGCTACTTCCATTCTGAGCCTCAGGGTTCTCACTTTAGGCAAATCTCCCAATACTGTTGCAAGGACAAATCACAATCATTCTGGAGAGGTGTTGTGCATGGTGTCTGCACACAATAAACGCCTAATAAATGTCACCATCATCATCTTTCCTCATTGTCTAAAGACAGCAGTGAGGTGGGGGCAATGACCTCTCACCCTCCAAAAAAGAAACATGCTGTCAGAATGATTAGCAGCAAAACAAAAAAATTTGGTACACTGCCAACACTTTCCCTGCAGTTTTCAAGGAATAGAATCGGAAAGAATAGGGGGAAATGTCATTTGGCAGATAACCTTCTCTCCTCCAGTTTTGTTTTATTATTATTTTCCTTCAGGCATCACATCAAAAAAAAAAGGAGAAAGTTATTTTTTAAAACTTCTTAGCTCAAAAAATCCAAACCACATTTCTCAGACTGTGGCCTCTGACTTTTCTGGGCAGATGGCTTTGGCAGTGCTCCCTGCCTCCACACCAGGCTTGGTGCCTGCTCCTCCTTCCACTGATCATCCTGACATGCCAGCAACACACCAGCAGTGCCAAGGGCTGAGACAAAGAGGGGAAACCAGGTCTAATAGATGGACTGCGATTAATTGAGGCTGGAATAAAATATCACAGTCACAGTGGTCCTTTTAAAAAATGTGTACTGCAAATTAAATCAGAAGATTTCAGAAAAGGCCTTCTATTGAGTTATAAGACCCAATTATAGTGTAATCACTTTGTAGTTTAAAAAGCATCTATACCTAACTGTATCACTCAACTCGCATGGTGACAATAAAAGATGACATTTATTATCCTCACTTAAACAAAATGACTAAGGCTAGGGAAGGTGAGTGATATATCCAAATATACAGAGCAAGCAAAGTATAAGGCCAGAACTGAAAACAGTTGGTTTTGCAGTCTCTGGTTTTCCAGAACTCAGGACTTATTTCGGGAAGGATCTCAGCTATATCATCCCAGCACCATCTCTCCACTACTGCTTTCTTAAGATTGCAAGTAAGTTTAGTTATCCTACATAAAACTGCAAAAAAAGAAGAAAAGAAGGGAGGGAGGAAAGGAGAGAAAGAGGGAGGGAATAGACTAGAGGAGATTCACAAAGGAGGAAGTATAGTTGATCTTTGAAAAAAAAAGAAATTACAAGAAGAAACTAGAAAAGGGGATAAGGTACTGGAAAAGACTTGGGACTACTAGGGGGAATTTAAATGCCTAGACGAGATCAGTGATTTAAGAAGTGGGTAAGGCAAGACTGAGATAAGGAACACAGAGGGCTAGCCATGGCCTTGGCCAGAAAGAGATGGAAGCCCCATGCACTGGAAAGACACATAGAAGGAGGTGAGAGAGGGAGCTACCCCAACCATAGACATCAATGTCTCATATTTACTCTAATCAACGGACAGAGGTGTGTCCTATTTAGTAAGTGCATTTGAACTTTGGAGGACAAGGTAGTGGGCATGAGTTCTGCTCAGCACCCTGGAACAACTCTTTTCTTTGAGGAGGGGAGGTTTCAAGGGGAGTTGGAAAGTTATTGTATCATGGCTGTCTCTCACATTTAGCTTGGGGAGTCTAACATCTCAATCGTCAATCATATAAAAAGCAGAAGAAAGACTCTAGGAGGTAAGCCGCATATTTGTGGGTTCCTAACATTTTGATAGTTTGGCTGTTGTCCAAACTTTTATTAAACCCAGACCTACAAAGACACAAGCACATGAATAACTCTGAAGAGAATTTTTCTAAGCATCAAAAGATATTTAGGCCTGGCACCTCTGGCCCCTGGGTTTCATGGTTATGAGAGATGGAGGAGGGGAGGCAATTGGAATTTTGCTGGTTTACTGAAGGCAATAACTCAATGTTATGGACCTCATATGGTGGACAGTGAGATCTTTGCACTCTGAGTCACTCTGGTCGCACACTCTAGGAGAGTTTAATAAAAGGAGAATCACGGTGGCCACTCAGCTCTCTGTGGCTTCCTAGGAATTCAATGGGTTCATCATTTCTTGGCTTGAATTAAGAATGATGAGGTTTTGTATTATGGCATGCCTGCTTTATTTGTCAGATTTGGACACAGCATTCAATCATATTTAATATATGCTTATTGAATGATTGGCAGAATGAGTCACGAAGGAGTGAATGAATGAATAGATTAATGAAAGGGGACCTGGGTTCCATTATGGTTTCTGCATTGTGACATGCTGTAGCCTTAGGGGAATTTGCAGTTTGACATGCATAGTCATTTTAGAGCCTTTGCAAGGTAAGGTTGGCCCACTGTCCTTGGGTAGAGGCTGGTGAGGAGCATCCTGCTTAGCTGTGATGGTGCTTCCCCTATCTGATGCCAACAGCAGAGCTTCCTAAGGGATGAGCGCCATAAGCTACAGAGAGGACACCCTGGGGAACAGGAAAGAGACCTGTTTAGATTTTCAGATTGCTGGGTTGGGCCGCACAGAGGAGGAGCACATTTTCATTCGAAGGAAAATATTTAGGCCACCACTGGCCTATGCATTCAAGAATTTAGCAACAAGAACTCCAGAATATCTGCAGCTTTCTCTTACTGAGTTGTTCTATGTCTATCTATAGTAAAATTGCTTAATCTGACACTTGGATTTGTTAAGAAGTAACATGAATTATATGCCTTTTAAGTAATTAATGAATTTTATGTTGGAAAAATCCACCCCCAAAAATAAAAGTCCAATAATTCAAACTACCCATGGTATAATTTGTTACTAACTAAAACTTGATAGAAAAATAAAATCTCTTTTTTTTTGAGTTGGAGTCTCACTCCGTTGCCCAAGCTGTAGTGCCGTGGCACATTCATGGCTGTCCCACCACCAATCTGCTGGGCTCCGGCGATCCTTCCACCTCAGTATTTCAAGTAGCCAGAACTACAGGCACACACTACCATGCCCGGCTAATTTTTTATTTATTGTAGAGATGAGGACTGGCCAAGTTGCCTAGGCTGGTCTCAAACCCACGGGCTCAGAAAATCCACTCACCTCAACCTCCCAAAATGCTGGGATTACAGGCTAAACCATCGTTCCCCATTAATATGTTAGAATACATGGCATAATTTTCCTTTCATCTTTGACAACTAGTATGTTTCTCAAATACTTGGTGAATGTTTTATTCTGCAGAAATTGAAACTTGTTGAAATTCTAGATGTATGTCATCCTTAGATAACTAAACCTTGAGAAACTGTGTACCTAGATGCTATTTAGAAGGCAAAATGCATAATAAACCTTCTTAATAATTTTAGAACATAAAAAATAAATCTTTTAACAAAATTTAAATCTGCCAATTGTTGAAATAGTCACAAGTGAAAACTGAAAGTGAACTCTGCCCTGACAGAGTGGCCAGGACTGTTTAAGGGTGTCAAGCTGTAGTCCCTCCTTACTCCCTTCTGGTGCATTTAAATTCATTTGTCTTGGTCCTCCAAAGACTTATTTCCTCATGGGAAGTGAGGGTAGAACAGCAGCCTAAGGGGGACATTGGACAGGGGCATGAAAGTCAGATTATAAAGAATGGGTGCGGGGGAGCCTGGAATGGGGATGGGTAGGGTGGAGTGGGGCAGGGAGGCCTTGTGAGGCAGAGCTGGGGAAGGAAGCATGGTGAAACAGGCAAGGTTAGAGCAGGAGGCACTGCTGAGGGGTGTGAGTGAGAGTGATCCTGGTGGAGAAGGAGAAAGATCCTGGAAGGATACAAGGAGCTACAACTGGTAGAGCAGGGTCTCTTGGAAAAGGACTTTGCAGGCAGAGGACAGGCAGGTAGTTTGACACAGGTGGTTAGAACATAAGTGTTTAAATGATTATTAAACAAACAAGATGAGTTATGAAGCGAAGATTCAGCCATCAGTTTTTGTCCCCAAACAATTTTTTGGCTTAGAACTTCAGCACTGTGGCATTTGTGAATTTGTGAAGCGTAACATGATATTTTACTTTTCTTCCTCTGAGTTTTCCTGACCATTAATGAAAGTGAATATCTCTTCTCATGATTTTTGCCCAGAAGTGATTTCTCTTTTGTGAAGAGCCTATTCAGGACTTTTTCTCTTTAACAACAACAAAATAAGATTATATGTACAAATAGATTTAAAGGAGTGGCCTACATACTATCCATGTTGATGCTTTGTCAGGCATGAATATAATAACTATTGTCTCCTTGTTAGAACTACTTCATTTTAATGAGTCCTTTGATGAACAAAAGCTTGCATGTTTATTATAGTAAAATGTCAATTATTTATTGTATAATAATGTGTGTTGAGTTCTTGTTGAAAATGTTCTTCTATACTCTAATGTCTAAAAATTTTCTATGAGTCTTTTCTTAGACATTCACATTACTAATCAATTTAAAATATATTTTTGTGTGCAAAAATAATGTGAAGCCAAGATGCAATTTTAATTGTGTCTATTTGGATAGCCATTTTAAAATCTTCTTTCATTCTCCCATTATTGTGGTATATTACCAGTCTCCCATACCAAAATTCTTTATGTGCACAGATTTCTTTTTGGGCTCTTCATTTGCTTTTGTTTGATAATATGTTTATTATCAATATATTGATATATTGATTACAATATATATTTGTATATATCAATATAATGGTGCCAGTTTCATACTGTCTTAGTTATTATGGGTTAATATTGGGTTAGGCACGTGTTCTCTAACTTGCTTTTCTTTTGAAATATCTTTGGCTGGACTCGGTGGCTCAGCCTGTAATCCCATGCCTTGGGAGGCTGAGGTCAGTGAATTGCCTGAGCCCGCGTTTTGAGACCCACCCGGGCAACTTGACAAGACCTCATCTCTATAATAAATCAAAAAAATTAGCCGGACATGGTAGCGCATGCCTCTAGTTCCAGTTACTTGGAAGGCTGAAGGATCGCCGGAGCCCAGCAGGTCGAGGCTGCAGTGGCCGGGAGAGGCCACTGCATTCCAGTCTGGGTGACAGAGTGAGACTCCAACTCAAAAAAAAAAAAAAAAAAGAAATATCCTTGCTATTTTTAGAACTTTATTCTTCCTTATAAATTTCAGGATCAATTTATCAAGTTTTAAGAAAAACTCTGTTGGGATTTGGGATGGAGTTACAACAAATCTATAAATTAATTTTTAGAAAATTGATATTTCAAAAAGTTGTTTTGTTTTTATAATCAATGTTTATTTTTTGAATGTCTTCAACCATCTTTAATGTCTCTTAGTAACATTTACAATCTTCCTGTAAAAGATCACACTTCTTGCTAAAATTATTATTACGTCCTGCTATTCTTAAATTTACCATTTTAAATAGCATTGTCTTTTAAATTACACTTTTTTATTATTTGTTGATGGCTAATAGATATTTAAAATTTAAATACTTATTAAATATATCAACAGATGTAAAAAACAAGAATCACATGATTATATCATTGGATGCAGAAAAAGCTTTTGATAAAATCCAGCATCCCTTCTTGATAAAAACCTAAGTATAGAAGGAACATATCTCAAAATAATAAGTACCATCTATGATAAACGCACAGCTAGCATATTGCTAAATGAACAGAAACTGGAAACATTTCCCCTGAAAACTGGAACAAGACAAGGCTGCCCCCTCTCACCCCTCTTGCTCAACGTTGTATTGGAAGTCCTAGTTAGGACAATTAGACAAGTGAAGGAAATCAAGGATATCTAAATAGGAAAAGAGGAAGTCAAGGTTTCCCTCTTTGCTGATGATATGATCCTATACCTTGAAAATCCAAGAGAATCAGTCAAAACCCTGCTTGCACTGATAAAGGACTTTGGCAAAGTCTCAGGGTACAAAATAAATGTGCAAAAGACAGTTGCATTCCTATACAACAACAACAAACAGGCAGAGACCCAAATTAAAAGTACAATCCCATTCACAATAACCACACACAAAAGTGGAAAACCTTGGCATCTTCCTAACCAGAGAAGTGAAAGACCTTTAGAATAAGAATTATAAAACACTGTTCAAGCTGGGCTCGGTGGCTCAGCCTGTAATCCCACGCCTTTGGGAGGCTGAGGTGAGTGGATTGCCTGAGCCCGTGGGTTCGAGACCCGCCTGGGCAGCGAGACCTCATCTCTACAATAAATCAAAAAAATCAGCCGGGCGTGGTAGTGCATGCCTGTAATTCTGGCTACTTGGAAGGCTGAGGCAGAAGGATCGCTGGAGCCCAGCACGTGAGGGCTGCGGTGGCCGGGAGCGGCCACTGCACTCCAGTCTGGGTGACAGAGTGAGACTCCAACTCAAAAAAACAAAACAAAACAAAGCAACAACAACAAAAAAAACACTGTTCAAAGAAATGCAAGAAGACAGAAGCAAATGGAAAAATATTCCATGCTCATGGACAGGAAGAGTCAACATTGTTAAAATGTCTGTCCTACCAAAGGCAATCTACAGATTCAATGCAATACTCATTAAATTACGAACATCATTCTTCTCAGACCTGGAAATGACAATACAGAAATTCATATGGAAACATAAATGACCATGAATAGTCAAAACAATCCTTAGCAAAAGAAACAAACCAGGAGGTATCACACTTCAGACTTCAAGCTTTACTTTATGCCTACAGTAATCAAAACAGCCTGGATTGGTACAAGAACAAACATATAGACCAATGGAGCAGGATAGAGATTCCAGAAGCCAAGTCTCAATTTCACAACCAACTCATCTTCTACAAAGCCTCCAACATCAATCACCGGGGAGAGGAGAACTTATTCAATAAATGGTTCTGGGAAAACTGGCTGATCACATGCAGAAGATTGAAACAGGACCCATACCTATCACCGTACATAAAAACTAACTCTAAATGGATCAAAGACCTAAACGCAAGACCTCAAACTATAAGAATCTTAGAAAATGTGCGAGACACCCTCGTGGAAATTGGAACTGGCAATCAATTCCTGATCAAAACTCCAAGTGCCCATGCCATAAGATAGATGATAGACAAGTGGGACCTCATCAAACTGACGAGCTTCTGCAAAGCAAAAGAAAACATCAAGAGAGCAGGGAGACAGCCCACAGAATGGGAAAACATATTTGCCAACTTTATGTCTGATAAAGGCCTAATATCTAGGATCTACAAGGAACTCAAACATGCCAAAGGAAAAAAACAAACAGCCCCATTAAAAAGTGAGCAAAAGACAAGAATAGACACTTCTCAAAAGAAGATATATGGGCAGCCAACAGAAACATGAAAAAGTGCTCAGCCTCACTCATCATGAGAGAAAGAAAAATCAAAAACACATTGAGATACCACCTAATCCCAGTAATAGTGGCCATCATTAATAAAACAAACAACAGATGCTGGCAAAGATGCGGAAAAAAAGGAACGCTTCCACACTGCTGGTGAGAATGCAAACTAGTGCAACCTCTCTGAAAGACAGTGTGGCAATTTCTGAAAGAATTAGAAATTGACCTTCTATATGACCCAGCAATTCTATTGGCAATATACCCGGAGGAACTCAAATCAATCTACAAAAATGATACCTGTACACTTTTTCTTGTTGCAGCTCTATTTACAATAGCAAAAACATGGAACCAACCATGCTGCCCACTGAAGCTGAACTGGATAAAAAAAATGTGGTATATATACACAATGGAATATTATGCAGTCATAAAGGACAAACATATGGACTTCACCTCAACTTGGATGGATTTAGAGTCTATCATACTCAGTGGTCTATCACAGAAACAAAGAACTGAGTTCCATATATTCTCACTAATAAGTGGACCTTGAACAATTATCAAAATACTATAAGAGAGGGATTGGTAGTAGTGGGAAACTGCCAGTGGAGTGGGGGTGGGATTGGCAGTTGAGGGAAACTACTGGGGAGGGAGGGGCACATCTCATCAACAATGTATCTGCATAATCAACATTTGTATACCTAACCCTGAATTATACCCCACATCCTTTAAATAAATAAATAAATAAATAAATAAATAAAATTTAAATACATAATAATAAAACAAAATACATTTGTCTATTGTTTCTAATTTATTTTACAATTTTTGATGCCTGTTTAAAGGATCACATGATCTGGAAATAATTACTGGTTTATTTCCTCCTTTCTAATCTCTTTGCACTTAATTATTATTAATATTAGCTATAATATTAATAAAAATGGTTTGCATTAATTATTTTACTATTAAGAACATTTAATATAAAGTCCAGCAGAAGTAAGAATAATCAGAAGATTTCTAATGGTTCCTTATTTGGTCTAACATATGCTGTAATTTTTTAATAATGCCTTTTATCAGATTTTAAATGTGCCCTTAAATTTCTAGTTAAGTGAAGTCTATCATCATGAAAGAAGGTTGAATACTGTTTTAGGGTTTTTCTCATTCTATCATCATGAAATGACAATAATGTTTCCTAGTCATTTCATATGTTTTACAAGGTTTTATTCATGTTGCTAATATTTTATTTAATGCTCTTTGATCTAGATTAATAAGCAAAACAGTATTATAGCTTTCCTTTTTAAACTATGAGTGTTTCATTTTGTTATCAAGGTACTTCTAACCTTAAAAAAAATTAGCTGAGACAATTTCTGCCTCCATTTGTTAGAATAGTGATAAAAGATGGAGACAAATTTGCTCCTAAAAAGCTTGGTAGAACATATTGCTGAAATTATTTCAGTCTATTTCTTTATTTATGAGATTTATAACTATTGCTTCAATTTTGTTATCTTTTGTTTCTTCTAGAGTCCATTTTAGTTGTATATTTTTTCCAAAGTTTTGATGTTTTTAAAAATTATTGACATCTGCTTGTCATATTATCTTTTAAGTCTCTAATAATATTTATGCCTTCCTTTACATTGAAAATAATGTGCTTTAGGTTTATTTTTTGTTGATCAGCCTTGGTAACTGCTAACAAATATGGACTATTTCTTAGGTGATTTTGTTTTGTTTTATTTTGTTTTGTCAATGAAACAACTTGTTTTGTTTTGACAATGAAACTCATCTTCTCTATATAGTAGTTTTCTTTGATAAAAGGTGAGAGATTTAAATGATCTGAAGAGAAATCAGAGAATAGTAGTACTTTTTTGGAATCTTGCTGTTGTTCTTTACCTAATTTCATAATTCATTTTTAGTATTTATTTTTCTTTTATAGGTATTTAAGGATATCATTTTTTTCTCATAGCAATAATCTTGTCACATCACTAAATGTTGACATATATTGTATTAATTATGTTATAATTCTAGAAATTTTAAATTTCTATTACACTTTATTATTTAAACTATTTTTTAATATCAAAATGCATAATGTTTCTAAGTTTAGATATCTGATTTTTCAGCTTCAACTTAATAATTACATCTGATAAATATGAAATCATTAATATATATGCTGCAGATTTTACTGAGACTTGCTTTATAATACAGTGCTTGACCAAATTTTGTAAAATTTTTTGTGTGCTTGGAAATAATATATATTCTCTGAAATTGAAATTGAATATAAGTTGGTTTTAGCTTCAATATTTTTTGTCTGTTAGACATTTTTATAGTCAAGAGAAATATTTTGTAGTTAATAACATATTAATAATTTTTCAAATATCCCTGGAATTCTATCAATATTTGTCTTACACTTGGTGTAGACATGTTTAAAATTCTTACATCACTTGACACTGGAATATTTTATCACTGTATAGTGTCTCTCCTGATACCTAATAACTATTTATTACTTAAATCCCATTTTTCTGCACAAGCTTTCTTTTGGTTAGAAACTTCCTGACATATCTTTTTATATCCTTTGTGTGAAAAATGTTTAATCCAAAAAAGTAAAAACTTTGTTAGGTACTTTTGAGGATGGAATTTTAATATAAACAACTGGCTATAAATATGGTGGAGGAAATAGAGCAGTCAAAGGAGAAAAAAGAGTTACCTCTGATGTTAGAAACTGCTTAAGACCATTTCCAACAGTGAGGTTGGAGAAGCAAGTGCAAAGGGAGTTTCCCAGACCCACAGTAGAGGTGCCGCTGGCACCACTGCTGTGGGAACCCGTCTAAGCAGGAAGCAGGCGCTTGCACTGCCTGGCTGTGCCCCTGCTCCCACCACTGAAGGACATTGTTTATGTCATTTATTTTTTATATGGTTTTATTGCATCCCTATGTATGTCATAAAGTTGTATGTATATTTTTTGACTTTATGGACTTGGTATGATGCTGTATATAATCTCCTGGGCTTATTTTTACATTGAATTGTATATAACTAAGCTTTATTCATATTGTATATGCAGCAAGACTCTCTAGTTTGTTTACACTCATTATGTAAACATACCAGAGTTTATTCATGCACTCTCCTGTTGATAAGTATTTGGATTGTTTTTAGAATTTCTGTAAATAGTACTGCCATGAACCTTCCTGTGTGAAAGTTTTGCTTAAAGATATATGAAGAAAAAATTGTGAGTGAGAAGGTATATGAGCATTTAACTCAAGAAGTTAATGAGAAACTGTTTTCCAAAATGGTTTCATAAATTTACATGGCCTTCAATATGTTGAATATATAGAGGATTTGAATGGCACAGATAATTAGTTGACCACCAAAAAACTGGAGATTTCTTTTAAGAATATAAAGACCCAGCTCCGTGGCCTAGCCTGTAATCCCGCACCTTGGGAGGCTGAGGTGAGTGGATTGTGGGCTGAGTGGATTGCGGGCAACTTGGTGAGACCTCATCTCTACAATAAATCAAAAAAATTAGCCGAGTGTGGTAGTGCACGCCTGTAGTTCCAGCAACTTGGAAGGCTGAGGCGGAAGGATCGCCAGAGCCCCAGCAGAAAAGATAACAAAAAATTCTATGTATTTCAAAAAAGTAAGCATACTTTTAAAAATGAGGGTGAAAGGAGAAATTATATGGGATGTCAAAAAATGTTTAGAAAATATTAGTGTACAGGAAGTATAATATAGAAGAAATTTGTGTCATTAAATATTGTATTAGGAAAAAATCTGAAAAGTAAGTAAGCATAAAAATGATAACCAAAGAGGTATTATTACTTTCAGCAAGAGACATCTAGCTCATGGATGAACTACATTTGAGATTAACTTATAAAAATGAATCCATATAAAATATATATTTGGAATAATCAATAAGATGTATACACATTTACTTACCTTTCTAATGAAGCAAAAGAGATTATTTTTCTAGATGATAAGAATAGCATCTAGAGCCTTGAATGATCTCAAGGGTCTTCAAATATAATACCAAGTCTAAAAAGTTGAGGCTTACAAAAAAGACAAGAGTAAACACAAACTAAAGAAAAAAATAAAAGAATATGAAGATAACCACAGATTATGCAGATTTCACAGTTGTTATACATAAAATTAAAAAGAATTGTGACTAATATGATCAAGGAATTAAACAACAACACGGGGAAATGAAGATTACAAAAATTTGCATTAGGCATTCTGTGGATGTAAAATACAATATGAAACATTAAGGACTCAAGGAATAGATTTAACAATACCTTAGAAGTAGCTAAGTAGGCAATAAGTTCTCTGGAAAACAAGCCAGAAAAATATACACATCAAAGCAGAGTGGATATCAAAAGGAATAATCCAAAGAAGCAGCATGGTAAAAGCATAAGACAAAGGCATGAATCAATGTACAAGCAACTGAGGGCCAGGAAGAAAGGAAATGATGCAATAATCCTATATGAACAATACTGAATAAAAGTTTTTAAAAGTTAATTAAAGGCATTAAGTCACAGATTTAAGAATTACAGGGGAAAAAATCACAAATAAAGGTGAATATAAACAAAGTCACTTCTCAGCACATTGTAGTAACACTCCTGAAACATACATAGAAAAATCTGAAAATAAGCTAGAAAAGCAGGAAAATGTATTATCTACAGAGGAGCAGCAATAAGATCAACAAGGAATTTCTTAATAGAGATAGAAAGTCAGGAGAAAATGGAGTGTGATATATTTGAGAATAAAGAAAACAACTGTCTGCCTAGAATATTCCACCCATCAGCCATAACCTTCAAAACAAAGGTAAAATAAAAACATTTTAAGAAAAAATAAGCTGAAGAGAGCTAGTCACCAGCAGAATTGCACTAAAAGAAATATTAATGAGAGTTATTTAGGAATAAGTAAAATGATCCTAGATGGAGGTATAGAAACACAGGGGGAAAGGAAGAGTAAAGAAATGGTAGTATTAACAAATTAATGTTGAATGTATAAATTAATGATGACAATGTCATATGAGAATTAAACTCTAAACAATATAATGCACAACAGTAACACTAGTGGTAGCAGGAAGGCAAATGCAATTAAAAAGCTCTAAAATTCTTCCTCTGATTTTCTGGTAAGTAGTATAAAAATACTAAGTTATTTCAAACTTCAATGATCCACATTTTAATCTCTATGAAAAATACACTAAAGTCATTTTAAAAATACACAACTGACAAACTAATAAAGGGAGAAAAGAAAATAATTAAAATATACTTGATTAATCTAAAAGGGGAGAGAGAATAGAATAAAGGATGGAGAATGTTAATAGAATTGAGGGAGTAGAAAATAAATATCAAAGCAATAGGCTTTACTACACATAAGTCAATAATTCAACTAAACATAAATTGACTAAAAACTGCAACTTAAAGTAGAGATTGTCAGACTAGAGAAAAATAAGATCAAAAGACAATTCAAATATAAAGAGAAAAAAACTAAAAAGAAAGAGTAAACAAATATATAACTTACAACTACTAACCAAAATAGCGGTCTATCAGACAATGTAGACTTTAAGACAAAAAAATTACTACATATAGAATACTTAAAAATGATTTTTAAATGTTTAACCTAGTAAAATGATATAAAACTTTTAAACAATTTTTCATCTACTAGCATACTCTCTAAGTGTATAAATCAAAAGTTAACTAAATTTAAAGAAGTAATAGACAAATCAAGAAAGATAGTAAGAGATTTTAATGTATAGTTGACCCTTGCAACTGGTTTGAACTGTGTGGGTTCACTTATTTGCAATATTTAAAAAATAAATATGTTGAAAATATTTTGAAACATTGCAACAATTTGAAAAAACTCACAAACTGTATAGACTAGAAATGCCAAAAAAAAGCTAAAAAGTTAGATATGCTATGGATGTATAAAATACATGTAGCTACTAGTCCATTCTATCATTTTCTGTCATAAAATATACAAAAATCTGCTATAAAAATGAAAATTTATCAAAGTGTACACACATAGACAATACATGGTGGCATTTACAGTCAGAGAAATGTAAATAATCATAAAGATTCACCATTAAATCATAACTGCATAAAATTAACTGTAATGCCCACTGTTCTGCAATAATTTCATAGCTACTTCCTGTTGCTATTGCAGTGAACTTAAGTTCTGCAAGTATGTGCTTAAAATGTTGTAGAACACCAAACATCTCAGCATGAATAGTTCGTTTCTGTGATAAGTTGAGTATGATAGCAAAAAGTGCACATTTTTCATTGTGTTTAGTGCAATACTGTAAACCTGAAATAACACCATGGGATCCATATGAAGTACCACTAGTGATGCTGAAAGTGCTCACAAGAAGCAGAGAAAAGTTATGACACTACAACAAAAAGTTGAATTGCTTGATATACACTGTAGGTTGAGGTTTGCAACTGTGGTTGCCTGCCATTTTAAGACAATATAATCCAGTGTAAGAATGATTGCAAAAAACAAAAAAGGAAATTCACGAAGCCTCTCCTACAGCTACACAAGCAGATATTAAAACCTTGCACTTTTTGCAAAATACTTTTCTCTTGTATTGGAAATGTAAATGCAGCTTTTATGTGGTTGCAGGATTACTCAAAGAAAGACAAACTTATATACGCTAATATGAGTTGAGAAAAAGTGAAATCATTCAGTATATGTCAAATAAAACTGAAGAATTTGATGCCAGCAAGGATGGTTTGATAATTTCACCAAAAAATGTGGCTTTAAAAATGTCAAGATAACAGAAAAAGCAGCTTTTGCTGACCAAGAAGTAACAGACAAGTTCCCAGATATCATTAAGCAAAACACTAAGAAGGAATATCTGCCTGAATTGTTTTGCTTTGTTTTGTTTTTTGAGTTGTAGTCTCACTCTTGTCACTCAGGCTGAAGTGATCCTTCCATTTCAGCCTTCCAAGTAGCTGGAACAACAGGCATGTGTCACCACACCTGGCTATTTTTAAAAAAATTTATTCTAGATACGAGGTTTCACCAAGTTGCCCAGGCTGGTCTCGAACACCCGGGCTCAGGCAAGTCTTTCACCTCAGCCTTCCAAAGTGCTAGGATCACAGGCTGAGCCACCGGGTCCGGCCTGAACTGGCTTTTAATGCAGACAAAAGTACCTACCTATTGTGTAAAAAAAAAAAGACACAAAGGGCATTTATTATTAAGGAAGAGGAGCAAGCACCAGGATTTAAAGCAGAAAGGAGTACCGTTTTGTGCAATACATTAGAATTTATGATCAGGACTACTCTTTTTTTTTTTTTTTTTGAGTTGGAGTCTCATTCTGTCACCCAGACTGGAGTGCAGTGGCCGCTCCCGGCCACCGCAACCTCCACCTACTGGGCTCCGGCGATCCTTCCGCCTCAGCCTTCCAAGTAGCCGGAATTACAGGCATGCACTACCACGCCCGGCTGATTTTTTGATTTATTGTAGAGATGAGGTCTCGCTGCCCAGGTGGGTCTCGAACCCGCGGGCTCAGGCAATTCACTCACCTCAGCCTCCCAAAGTCGCGGGATTACAGGCTGAGCCACCGAGCCCAGCTGGGACTACTCTTATCTATAGAGCTGCTAAACTCGGAGTCATTAAAGGAAAAGATAAACACCAGCTGCTCATCTTTTGGTTATTCAACAAGACGACCGAGGCAATACAACCCCTTTTTCTAAAATGGTCCCATTTATGCTTTGTTCCTGAAATCAGTTAAGTACCTTGCCAGTCAGAAACTGCCTTTAAAAGTTCTTTCAATATTGGACAATATCCCTGACCACCTAGAGCCCCATGAGTACAACACCAAGGGTTTTGAAGTGATCTATCTTCCCCAAACACAGAGTCTTTAATTCAGCCTCAAAAGAAGAGGGCCATAAAGACCTTTCGGTCTCATTACAAGTGGTGCTCTCTGGGAAGGATGGCCAATGCTGTGGAAGACAGCCCCAATAGAGAGACCATCATAAAAATCTGACATGATTACATGGCCTTCATCAACAATTCAAAAAACAACAGATGCTGGAGAGAATGTGGGGGAAAGGGAACACTCCTGCACTGTTGGTGGGAATGCAAACTAGTACAACCTCTGTGGGAAACAGTGTGGTGATATCTAAAAAATCTGAAAATCGACCTTCCATACTACCCAGCAATCCCCTTTCTGGGAATATACCCAGAGGAACTCAAATTACTCTATAATAAAGATATTTGCACACACAAGTTTGTTGCAGCATTATTCACAATAGCAAAAACATGGAACCAACTGTGTTACTCAACAAAAGTGAACTGGATAAAGAAAATATGATACATTTGCACAATGGAATATTATGCAGCCATAAAGAAAAACAAAACTATGAGCTTTGCAGCAACCTGGATGGAATAAGAGTCTATAATACTCAGTGATTTATCACAGAAACAAAGATCTGAGTACCATGTGTACTCACTCATAAGTGGGCCCTGAACACTTATCATAATACTATAAGAAAGGGATTGATAGTAGTGGGACACTTCCAGGGGAGGAGGGACACATAGCATCAATAAGGGTACCCACACTTTACCTGTATGATCGCCACATATGTACCTAACCCTCATTTGTACCCCACATTTTTAAAATAAAATAATTATTAAAAAATATCATTGTTATAGAAAAACCATGAAAGCCATCAAGCCTGAAACAATAAATTACAACTGGAGACAACTGTGTCCAGATGTTGTGCATGACTTCATAGGATTTACAACAGAGTCAATTTGGGAAATTATGAAAGCGATTATGAATATAGGGAAAAAGAAGAAGGGTAAAGGGTTTCAATACATGACTCTTGGAGAATTTCAAAAGCAAATAGACACCACACCAGAGGAATTAACAAAAATGACTTGATGAAAATGAGTGTTTACAAACCAATGCCAGACAACAGGAGAGATGATGTAGAAGAAACAATATAAAAAACAATTTGACATAGGAAATCTTATGGAAGGGTTCTGATTACTCAAGACTATTTTTAATTCTTTTTTACAACATGGGTCCTTCTATGATATGGGCCTTGAAACTGAAGAAAACAGTGGAAGGTTTGGTATTGTGTAAAAGCATTTTTTTTTTAGGAAATGAAAAAGAAAAAAGGTAGACATAAATTACTAAGTATTTCAGTAAGCTTTCACTGATTGTGCCTGCCTTCCCTACCTTCTCTTCCATCTTCTCCACCTCTTCTTCTTTGCCATCCCCGAGACAGCAAGGCCAGCTCCTCTTCTTTCTCTTCCTCCTCCTCCTCCTTATCCTACTCAACATGAAGATGCTGGGGATGAAGACCCTTATGATGATTCACTCCTGCTTAATGAATAGTAAATATATTTTATCTTCCTTATGATTTT
Source organism: Carlito syrichta (assembly GCF_000164805.1). Lineage (NCBI taxonomy): Eukaryota > Metazoa > Chordata > Mammalia > Primates > Tarsiidae > Carlito > Carlito syrichta. The sequence continues at coordinate 43,741 of NW_007232406.1, forward strand.
CTTACTAACATTTTTTTGTAGCCTATTTTATTGCAAGAATACAGTATTCAATAATATAACCTACAAACTATGTGTTAATTGAGTGCTATTGGTAAGGTTTCTGGATAACAGTAGGCTATTAGTAGACAAGTTATGAAAGAGTCAGAAGTTCTACTCAGATTTTCAGCTGCAAGGGGTAGGGAGGGTTGGTGCTCCAAATCCCCTAGTTGTTCAAGTTGTTCTATATCTTTTAGAAACTGATACTAACAAAGACAAAATTCATCTAAAAATAGTACATAAATAAATGACCTACAAACATGACCTAACTAAAGTATGTAGAACATTGCATCCAGCATGTATAGAATGCAAATTATTTTCTTTTTCTTTTTTTTTTTTTTTGAGTTGGAGTCTCACTCTGTCACCCAGACTGGAGTGCAATGGCCGCTCCTGGCCACCGCAGCCTCCACCTGCTGGCCTCTGGTGATCCTTCCGCCTCAGCTTTCCAAGTAGCCGGAATTACAGGCATGTGCTCCCACGCCTGGCTGATTTTTTGATTTATTGTAGAGATGAGGTCTCGCTGCCCAGGTGGGTCTCGAACCTGCGGGCTCAGGCAATCCACTCACCTCAGCCTCCCAAAGGCGCGGGATTACAGGCTGAGCCACTGAGCCTGGCTAGAATGCAAATTATTTTCAAGGAAGTGTGAGCCTTTCTAAAAAAATTGACCATATACTGAGCAAAATTTAACATATTTCAGAGTTAAAAATCATACAGACCATAGTGGGATTTAAGCAACATATCAACAACAAAAAAACAACTAGAAAATCCTTAAATGTTTGAAATGCAAGTAATACATTTTACAATAACTCATGTGTCAAGGAAAGAATAATAAGATAAATTAGAAAACATTAAATTTAATAGTAAGAACTATTATTATAAAACTTATTTGTATTCAATTGAAACATAATGAATATATTTATTTAAAAGACAGGCTTAAATGCTAAAATTTAGCAATGTAAGAAAAAATATGAAGTCCAAAAAACTGCTAAAGTAATCTAATTAATAAATAAGGATGGAAATAAACTAGATAATTAGTGGGAGTATACTAATTAGAAAACAAATATAGAAAGAATTTAACAAGTCAGATTTTGGAATTTAAAAAATAAAATTTTCAACCACCTGAAAATTCTGATTAAGAAAGATAAGGTACAGGGGAAGATGGTGGCCAAGCCAGTCAGACTATGTTAATTCTTGTGTGAGTGAGTTAGTATATAGAAAATTTTGTGTACATGCTGGTGAGTGAGTGGGCGTGTGTGTGGCTGACTGAGTGAGGACTAGGGAGCTAGTGACCAGGGCTCTCCTGGTGCAGCGGCTGGTGCCACAGCAACTGGACTTAGACCCTAGTGATTCCTGGGATGCAGAACCCAAGCACCATTTTCTCTTTCTTTAGTTTTAATCAACAAACCCTCCCTGGGAAGAAAACGTAATACTATAAGAAAATGACTGACAGTGGTGGGAAACTATGGGGGGAAGAAGGGAAGAGAGATGGGATTAACCATAGTAAATATCTGTCTGGGAATGGGGAGACAACTCTTATCAACAAGGGTGACTGAATGAAGCATATTTGTATACCTAACCCTTGACTGTATCCCACAATATCATAATAAAAAATATTGATTATAAAAGAAGAAAGAAAAACAGAAAGACTGAAGGGGGTTGGAAGGGATTCAGGTTGAACCCTTACACATATATTGACAAATCCCTTAAACTATAAAAAATGAATATAAAAAATCCAGAAGAGCAATAACCAACAACAACAATATTGAAAGATGAACACTCAACCATTCACATACACACATGCAGAAAACAACAAAGAAAGAAACAGCAGAAGAAAAGAAAGAAAAAATAATTTGGGGGGGGTTGCAGATCAAACCCTCACATACACATTCATGCACAAAGGGAAAGGATTTTGAAAATAGATGAACTAACAAACAGTCAAAACAATTTTTAAATTTTAAAAAATTGGAAAAAAAACCCCTGCCCTCTTGAAGGAGGCTCGGTAATTGTTCCTCTAAACAGGTCTCTCCTACAGAGCCACCTCTTTCACTCTCTTCTCAGGAAATGAAGCAGGGAAGGAGGAGGGCCAGGGGAGGTAGGTGGGGCTGCTGTCCTCCCCTCCCACTCTGCTATAGTCATGCAGATTTCCTTCCATGAGGAGGTATGGGATTGTCTCTTCCCCAGGTAGGTACTCTCACTGGGGGTGCCCCAGCCAGGCCTATCCTGGAATGAAGTTTTCCTATTACGGCTGACATCCAGGCTCCACCTGGGTTTGTCCCTTTCAGGTGTAGACCAGCTGTGTGCGTCTGACGTTCAAGTGTACCAAAGAAAAAACTCCCGAAAAATCAGAACTTAGTGCCCAAACAATGGAAGTGACCAATGACTGTGCACAGAATATGACAGGGATTAGGGAATGGATGGAAAGAGTGAATAAGACTCAGGAAAGACAAGATGCAAAACTGAAAGAATTTGTAACCGAGATTTTGGCAATAAAAAATTTTATCCAGGAAATAAATAATAAGATGACAAGCATGGAAAGCAGAATTAATCTAGCTGAAGAAAGAATCTCAAAACTTGAAGACCAGAATATGGAATTAATCCAATTTGTAAAAACACAGAAAGAAAGAACAAAGCCTACAAGAGATGCACAATTATATCAAGAGGACATACCTATGCCTGATTGGTATTCCAGAAGAAGAAAAGGAAAATGGAGAGCAACTTAGAGCAAGTATTCCAGGAGGTAGTACAAGAAAACTTTTCCCATCTTACAAGAGATGTGACCAGCCAAGAACAAGAGATACAGAGAACCCCCATAAGACATCAGATGAGAAGACCAACCCCTAGATGCAGAGTAATTTGCCTACACAAAGTAGGCATAAAAGAAAAAATCCTAAAAGCAGCAAGAGAGAAAGGTCAGACTAACTACTGGGGAAACCAATCAGAATAACAGCAGACCTATCGGCAGAAATATTACAAGCAAGAAGGAACTGGAGCCCTATATTCAAAATCCTCAAAGAAAATCAATTTTAAACAAGAATTTCCTCTTCAGCCAACCTCAACTTCATCAATGATGGAGAATTAAAATGCTTCCCAGATATCCAATCCCCAAGAGATTATGCAGCTTCTAGGCCAGCTCTATAGGAGACACTTAAAAAGGTATTAAGCACAGAAGAAAGAAAAAAAAGAATGACCACACACTTCCCAAGAGAACAGCAGAGCACAGAATCAACAGAGAATACAGCACAAGAAACTTAAAAACACACACATACATTAACCACAAAGTCAAAAGAAAACAAGTAAACACAGAAAAAACGTTATGAGAACCTTATGACAGGGAGAAACAATCACATTTCAATAATCAGCCTGAATGTGAATGGATTAAATGCACCACTGAAAAGACACAGAATGGCAAACTGAATAAGAAACCATGACCCAATTATTTGCTGTATCCAGGAGCCTGAACTCACCACAAGGGATGCACACAGATTCAAAGTTAAAGGATGGAAAATGAGTGTCCAGGCAAATGGATCACAAAAGAAGGGAGAAGTTGCAACCTTATTATCAGACAAAACAACATTTAAGACACACAAGGACACTACATAATGATAAAACGTTCAATTCATCAACAAGAAATACCATCCTAAACATATATGCACCCAACACAGGAGCACCAGCATTTAAAAAGCAACTGCTAAATAAACTAAAAAAAGAATACCTCACTAACAACCCTAAATAGATCACAGAGGCAAAAAATCAACAAGGAGATCCAGAACCTAACCTTGACACTTGACCAAATGGACTTAATAGATTTCTACAGACTATTCCACCCAATAACCACAGAATAAACAATCTACTCATCACTACATGGAACATACTCCAAGATGATAAAGGACTTCAGCAAAATCTCAGGGTGCAAAACAAGCATGCAAGAGATAGCTGCATTTCTATACACCAACAACAAGCAGGCAGAGACCCAAATAAAAAGCACAATCCCATTCACAATAGCCATAGAAAAATGAAATACTTCGGCATCTTCCTAACCAGATAACTGAAAGACCTTTACAATGAGAACTACAAAATACTGTTTAAAGAAATCCAAGAAGACACAAACAAATGGAAAAATATTCCATGCTCATGGTAGGAAGAATCAACATTGTTATAATATCCATCCAACCAAAGGCAATCTATAGATTCAACACATTACCCATTGTTACCAACGTCTTTCTTCTCAGTCCTGGAAATGACAATACAGAAATTCATATGGAAACATAAATGACCATGAATAGTCAAAACAATCCTTAGCAAAAGAAACAAAGCAGGAGGTATCACACTTCCAGACTTCAAACTTTACTATAAGCCTACAGGAATCAAAACAGCTTGGTATTGGTACAAGAACAGGCACATAGACCAATGGAACAGGATAGAGATTCCAGAAGCAAAACCTCAATTCCTTAACTAACTCATCTTTGACAAGGCCTCCAGCAATAACCACTGGGGAGAGGAGAATCTATTCAGTAAATGGTGCTAGGAAAACTGGCTGACCACATGCTGAAGATTGAAACAGGACCCCTGCCTATCACCATATACAAAAATTAACTCTAAATGAATCAAAGACCTAAATGTAAAACCTCAAACTATAAGAATCTTAGAAAACGGAGAGACACCCTTTTGGAAATTGGAACTGGCAACCAATTCCTATTCAGTATCCTAAAAGCCAATACCTTAAGAAATAAGATAGACAAGTGGGACCTCATCAAACTGATGAGCTTCTGCAAAGCCTAAGAAACCATGAAAAGAACAGGGAGATAGGCCACAGAATGGGAAAAAATACTTGCAAACTGTACATCTGTCAAAGGCCTGACATCTAGGATCTACAAGGAACTCAAATGCGCCCAAAGGAAAAAAATAAACAGCCCCTTTAAAAAGTGGGCAAAAGACATGAAGAGACACTTCTCAAAAGAAGATATATGGGCAGCCAACAGACACATGAAAAAAGTGCTCAGCCTCACTCATTATCAGAGAAATGCAAATCAAAACCACATTGAGATATCACCTAACCGCAGTAAGAATGGCCATCATGAATAAAACAAACAACAACAGATGCTGGCAAGAGTGCAGAGAAAAAGGAATGCTTCTACACTTTTGGTTGGAATGCAAATTAGTGCAACCTCTCTGGAAGACAATGTGGTGATTTCTGAAAGAACTAGAAATTGACCTTCCATATGACTCAGAAATTCCCCTGTTGGGAATATATCAGGAGGAACTCAAATTATTCTACAAAAAAGATACCTGCACAAGTATGTTTTTTGCAACTCTATTCACAATAGCAAAAACATGGAACCAAACATATTGCCCATCGAAGCTGAACTGTATAAAAAATATAGCACATATACACAATGGAATATTACGCAGCCATAAAGAAAGACAAGCTTATGGATTTCACAGCAACTTGGATGGATTTGGAGTTGATCATACTCAGTGTTCTATCACAGAAATAAAGAACAGATTACCATTTGTTCTCACTCATAAGTGGACCTTGAACAATTGCAATACTATTAGAAAGGGATAGGCAGTAGTGAGAAACTGTCAGGGGAGGGGTTTGGGATTGGTAATTGAGGGAAACTGCTAGGGGAAGGAGGTACAAACCTCATCAACAAGGTCAACAAGGGTACCTGCATAATCAACGTCTGTATAACTAACCCTGAATTGTACCCCACAACTTTATAATAAAAAAAAGAAAGATAAGGTACAAATTTGTAATATCAAGCATAAAAAATTGAATATGATCATACTTAATCACACCATTGAAAAAATTTTATTTCAGTAAATTTGAATATTTAGATAAAATGGACAAGTTATTTAAAAAGCCAATAAACAAAACAAGATTAATAAATTAACAAGATATAGCAAATATGAGTTATCCAACGTTTATAAAGGCACTCACTGAATCTACTGGAGAAAACTCCAGACTCAAATGACTTTAAAACAGAATTACTCAAAAAAAGAAGCAAAAAGATTTAATTTATATAAATATAAATAAATTCCTGCCGGGCTCGGTGGCTCAGCCTGTAATCCCGCGCCTTTGGGAGGCTGAGGTGAGTGGATTGCCTGAGCCCGTGGGTTCGAGACCCGCCTGGGCAGCGAGACCTCATCTCTACAATAAATCAAGAAATCAGCCGGGTGTGGTAGTGCATGCCTGTAATTCTGGCTACTCGGAAGGCTGAGGCGGAAGGACCGCCGGAGCCCAGCAGGTCGAGGCTGCGGTGGCCAGGAGCGGCCACTGCACTCCAGTCTGGGCGACAGAGTGAGACTCCAACTCAAAAAAAAAAAAAAAAAAATTCTTACCTGTAATACATGAACATTCTAGTTTCTCTGTATCCTTTATAGCACTTGTTATTGCCAGTTTTAAAATTTTAGGTTTTCAAGTATATATGTAGAGGTATCTCATTTTATATTATGTTACCTTCCTATAACGTCTAGTGATATTGAGAATCTCATAGGTTTATCTGCCATCTTTATCTCTTCTATCCAAATCTTTTTCTCATTTTTAGTTGGGCTGTTTGTCTTGATGAGTTCCAAGAGTTCTTTGAATAATCTGGTTACAAGTCCTTTATCATATGTGAGTTTTGCAAATACTTTCTCCTAGTCCGTGTCTTGTCTTTAATTTTCTTAGCAATTAAAAAAAAGCTTAGTTAACTCATACTACCTGATTTGCAGACTTACTGTAAAGTTACAATAATCTAGACAATGTGAAATTAGATGAAAATATAGACTAATGAAACAGAATGGACAGTTAATTTTCAGAAAATTTAAGGAAAAATTGATAAACTATAGTATTTTAAACAAATAATGCTAGAACAAATGACCAACTTTATGAAACAAGACAAAACAAATGTTAATTCTTACCTTGCACCACATGAAGAAATGAATTTGAAAGGCATTAAATAATCAAAATCTAAAACCGCACAACTGTAGAATAAAATGTTGGAGAAAATTCTTTGTGAGCTTGGATTAGGCAAACAATTCTTAGATAGAACACGAAAGTACAAAACAAAAAATATGATAAACTAGATTTTATTAAAAGTTTCTTTTTGGCCGGGCTCGGTGGCTCAGCCTGTAATCCCAGCACTTTGGGAGGCTGAGGTGAGTGGATTGCCTGAGCCTGTGGGTTCGAGACCCGCTTGGGCAACTTGGTGAGACCTCATCTCTACAATAAATCAAAAATTAGCTGGGTGTGGTAGTGCGTGCCTATAGTTCCAGCTACTTGGAAGGCTGAGGTGGAAGGATCACCGGAGCCCAGCAGGTTGAGGTTGCAGTGGCTGGGGGTGGCCACTGCCCTCCAGTCTGGGTGACAGAGTGAGACACCAACTCAAAAAAAGAAAAAGTTTCTTCTTAATGACTTTTAACCTTTAAAGCTCTATATTTTACAGAGGAAGAAACTGTAATTCAAAGGTGTTTAGGTCACAAAGCTGGAAAGTGGTAAAGCAATTGATCAAATGTAAGTGGTATTCAAATGTAGGCTTTTGCCTCTCCTTAAATGCAGAAGTTTATCTAATACAACCTAAGTTCAAACATAAATAACTTGTGTTAGCTATGCCACAACTCTGTCAAAGATAATTGAAAACTGGATGTGTATTTATACGTAAAGGATTTTTATCTCTTGTACATATATACACATATATATGTACAGATTTGTAGTCCCTCAGGCATTTGACTGTACAAATAGCCAGTACAATGCCACCCAAAAATGTATTTTTCCTAACTAGTCTCCAAATTGACCTGATAAGAAATAGCAATTGCCAATTAATCCATGACTTCCAAAGAGTACAATATCTGGCTTTAGCAAGAGCTGGATATTGCAGACTTTGTCAGGGGTCTTTTGGTGATCACATTTACAAGAACTCAGCACCCATAATTCACCCACAACTCCCTTATCATTTGCTCTCAGATATTGATATGCAGAACGTGCTTACATTCCCCATAAGTTTCTCTCTGCCCTGCTGCATGATGTTTTCCTTGATTCTGGAAGCAGTATCTGATAAAATTATTCTAACAAAGATCACCATGAAGTGTACTGGCAACCATTCCAAAACTCAAAAAGCAGACTAATATCAAATTGCCCACTGAAAACTGAATTGATGGGGCCTAAACCCAGGGCGGAAGCTCTCAGGGAGTTGAGAGCAAGGGTAGAAACCCACAGTAGAAATCATCCATTATTGGCAAGAAGATGGGATCTCTTCTATGCATTCTTTCCATTTTTTTTTTCCAAATTAGTTTTTGAAGCAGAATACTCCATGTACATCAGAGTCAAATAGTTGATGTCTGATGGTGAAAAATATGTGTACTTGTCTCTAATGCTAAAATATGTCAGACAATACACTTTCTTACTTATTTCAGGTCAAAATTCCTGCTTCAGTTATATGATCAAAAAAAGTAATTATCATGAAAAGTCTACCAGTGAATAGATTCCCTAATTTAGTTGTCATATTAGGTAACACGGATTAAAATGGCTATTTTAATTCAAAATTTTATGTGGTACTGGATATAGCTCAATAAGTGCCTTTTCTATTGCAAAATTAAACCAAATAAATGAAACAAGAGCACTTCCTTTGATCAACTGGGTAGACGATTGGGAGAAGGGCTACCTTCAGTGGACAAGGACCTAGTCAAGATTCCCAGACAAGCCAGGCTCAGTGGCTCAGCCTGTAATCCCGTGCTTTGGGAGGCCGAGGTGAGTGGATTGCCTGAGCCCGCGGGTTCGAGACCTGCCAGGGCAACATTGGTGAGACCTCATTTCCACAATAAATAAAAAAATTAGCCGGGCATTATAGTGCGTGCCTATAATTCCGGCTACTTGGAAGGCTGAGGTGGAAGTATTGCCAGAGCTCAGCAAGTCGAGGCTGCAGTGGCCGGGAGCGGCCACTGCACTTCAGTCTGGGCAATAGAGTGAGACTCCAACTCAAAAAATAAAAAAAAAAAAAGATTCCCAGACAAGAACTCATTGCTTCCTAAGAAGTCATTTTTCTAGGAATCTACTATATCTCAGTACACTTTCTATAACCCCTGCCTCCTTGCTCCAAACTTTTCAGTCTCCACATGGCATGTGTAATGGCAGACACATTCCTTGGTATCATGTGTGAATTAATTCCTGACACCTGTCAACCACTCAGCTGACAAGTTTGTGTCCTACTTCTCACTCTTGCCTGTACCTTATAGCTTCTACTACACTAAACTTCAGGTGAATCTTGGACTTGTCTTAATACTTTAGCATCACCAGCCATTTGAATATGTTTTTACTCTGAATGAATCTTTGTTAAGAAATACCTATTTATCTTTTAATTTTTATTTATGTTTAGATTCTGGGGGTACCTATGCATATTTGTTACATGGACATACTGTGTAGTGGTGGGGATTGAGTCTCAGGTGGCCCATTCCCAAAATAGTGAACAATGGGTCCCATAGGTAGTTTCTGAACCCTAACCTTCCTCTCTACTCCCACGGTATTAGTGTCCCCAGTGTCTATTATTTCCATTTTTGTGACCATTTAGTTCCCATATGTAAGTGAGAACACGAAGTGTTTGGTTTTGTGTTTCTGAGTCAGTTAAAACTACAATCTCCATGTTGATCTCCTGCTCCATCCATGTTGCTGCAAAGGCATGATTTTTTTCTTTTTTATGGTTGTTCAGTATTCCATGGCTTATATATACCACATTTTCGTTATCCACTGGTTGGAAGATGAGCATTTAAGTTGATTCCACACCTTTGGAACTGTGAATTGTGCTGTGATGAACATGCAGGTACATTTGCCCACTTTTTTTCCACTTTAATTTTTATTTTAAAATTGTGGGGCACAATTCAGGGTTAGGCATACAAATATTCACTGTGCAGTACCCCTGTTGATGAGGTGTGCCCCCCTTCCCAAAGCAGATATCGACTACTGTCAATCCCACCTCCTGCCTCCCCCACCATTTCCTGCTACTTTCAATACTTTTCTTATAGCATTACAGTAGTTGTTCAAGGTTCACTTATGAGTGAGAACATGTGATACTCAGCTCTTTGTTTCTGTGAAAGATCACTCAGTATTATAAAGTCTAATTCCATCCAGGTTGCTGCAAAGTTCATGATTTTGTTCTTTTTTATGACTGTGTAATATTCCATTATGTATATGTACCACATTTTTTTATCCAGTCCTCTTTTGATGGGCAGCATAGTTGGTTCCATGTTCTTGCTATTGTGAATAATGTTACAATAAACATACATGTGCAGGTATCTTTTTTATAGAGTGATTTGAGTTCTTCTCGGTATATTCACAGTAGGAGGATTGTGGGATCATATGAAAGGTCAATTTCTAGGAGTTTTAGGAATCTCCACATTGATTTCCACAGAGGCTGTACTAGTTTACACTCTCACCAACAATGTAGAAGTGTTTCCTTTTCGCCACATCCTTTCCAGCATCTGTTATTTTTTGAGTTATTGATGATGGCCATTCTGACTGGAGTTAGGTGTATCTCGGTGTAGTTTTAATTTGCATCTCCTTGATGACTAGTGAGGTTGAACATTTTTCATGTATCTGTTGGCTGCTCATATGTCTTCTTTTGAGAAATGTTTGTTCATATCTTTTGCCCACTTTATAATGGGGCTGTTTGTTTTGTTCTTTTCAGCAAGTTTGAGTTTCAGGTAGATCCTTGAAGTTAGGCCTTTGTCAAACATGGAGTTGGCAAATATTTTTTCCCAGTCTGTGGGCTGTCTCCCTGTTGTCTTGATGGTTTCTTTGGCTTTGTAGAAGTTTGTCAGTTTAATGAGGTCCCGCTTACAGTTTGAGGTTTTACATTTAGGTCTGTGATCCTTTTAGAGTTAATTTTTGTGTATGGGGATAGGTAGGGGTCCTGTTTGAATCTTCTGCCAGTTTTCTCAGCACCATTTATGGAATAGGTTCTCCTCTCCCCAGTAGCGGGTGGTGGAGGCTTTGTTGAAGGTGAGTTGGTTGAGAAATTGAGGTTTTGCTTTTGGAATCTTAATGCTATTCCATTGGTCTATATGCCCGTTCTTGTACCAATACCAGGCTGTTTTGGTTATTGTAGCTTTATAATAATGTTTAAACACTGGGAGTGTGATACCTCTTGCTCTGATTTTTTTTTGCTGAGGATTGTTTTGGCAATTCGTGGTCATTTATGTTTCCATATGATTTCCTGTATTGTTGTTTCTAGGTCCAAGAAGAATGTTACTGGTAATTTGATGAGTATTGTGTTAAATCTGTAGATTGCCTTAAGTAGAATGGACATTTTAGCAAGTTGATTCTTCCAATCCATGAGCATGGAATATTTTTCCACTTGTTTGTGTCATCTTTGACTTTGAGCAGTGTTTTGTAGTTTTCATTGTAAAGGTCTTTCACATCTCTGGTTAGGAAGATGCCACAATATTTCATTTTTTTGGTGACTATTGTGAAAAAATATTTGGGTTTCTGTTTGTTTATTATTGGTGTATAGAAATGCGATTATCTTTTGCACATTTATTTTATACCCTGAGACTGCCAAATCCTTTTTCAGTGTAAGGATGTTTTTGACAGATCCTTTGGGTTTTCAATGTATATAATCATGTCGTCTGCAAAGAGAGATAACTTGACTTCCTGTTTTCCTATTTGGATACCCCTGATCTTCTTCTCTTCTCTGATTGCTCTAGTTAGGACTTCCAAAGCTATGTTGAACAGGAGGGGTGAGAGTGGGCATCCTTGTCTTGTTCCAGTTTTCAGGGGTTTCTCATAGATGGCACTTACTGTTTTGAGATATGTTCCACCTATGTCTAGATGTTCAAGGGGTTTTATCAAAAGCTTTTTCTGTAACTAATGATATAATCATATGGATTTTGTTTTTACATCTGTTGATGTATTTAATTACATTTATGGTCTTATGAATGTTGAACCAGCCTTGCATCACAGGGATGAAACCTACTTGGTTGTGATGGATGATTTTTGAGATGTGTTGCTGAATTCAGTTTGCTAGGATCTTGCTGAGAATTTTAGCATCTATGTTCATCAAAGATATTGACCTGTAGTTCTCTTTCTTTGTTGAGTCTTTACCTGACTTGGGTATCAATGTGATATTAGCTTCACAAAATGATTTGGGGAGAGTTCCTTCTTTCTCTATCACCTGGAATACTTTCAATAGGATTAATACCAGTTCCTCCTTGTATGTTTTGTAGAATTTTGCTGGAAAGCCATTTGGTCCAGCACATTTTTTTGTAGGTAGTTTGCTTATGACATAGTCAATTTTCTTGATTGCTATTGGTCTATGTATTGTTATACATATGTTTCTTGATTGTTATTGGTCTATGTATTGTTATATATATGTTTCTTGATTGCCATTGGTCTCAATTTCTTCTTGTTTCAACTAGGGAGGTTTGTGATGTCAGACAGTACTCCATTTCCTTTAGGTTTTCAAGTTTGTTTCCATACAATTGTACATAGTAGTCTCTGATAATCTTTTGTATTTCTTCAGGGTCAGATGTGACTTCACCTTTTGTCTTTCTGATTGCGTTTATTTGGGCTTTTTCTATCTTTTTCTTTCAAAGAGCCAGCTTTTTGTTTCACTGATTTTTTTTTTTGAGTTGGGGTCTCACTCTGTCACCCACACTGGAGTGCATTGGCCGCTCCTGGCCCCCGCAGCCTCGACCTGCTGGGCTCTGGCGATCCTTCCGCCTCAGCCTTCCAAGTAGCTGGAACTACAGGCATGCGCTACCAAGCCCAGCTAATTTTTTTATTTATTGTAGAGATGAGGTCTCACCAAGTTGCCCAGGCAGGTCTCAAACCCTTCGGGCTCAGGCAATCCACTCACCGCAGTCTCCCAAAGGTGTGGGATTACAGGCTGAGCCACCAAGCCCAGCTTCATTGATTTTTTGTATTATCTTTTTGTCTTTGATGTCCTGGATTTAAGGTTTTATTTTCATGATCTGGATTCCTCTTCTGAAGTTAGGGTTTTGGTGGTCTTCCTCTGTCAGTTTCCCTAGCTGACTTGTTAAGCTGTTAACTTGTGATCTTTCCATTTTCTTCATGTGTGTTTATAAAGATATGAATTCCCCTCTTCCTACTGCTTTCATGGCATCCCAGAGGTTTTGGTAAGATGTTTCTTCATTTTCATTTGGGTCAAGGTACCTTTTAATCTCTGTTTTGATTTCATCATTGACCCAGGAGTTGCTTGGCATCATGCTGTTTAGTGTCCATGCCTTTGTGGGTTTGGGGGGGAACTCTGTTGGTGTTGATATTTATTTTTATTCCACTCTGGTCTGAGAAGGTGCATGCAAAATTTCAATCTTATGAAATTTTTTTATGTGTGATTTATGACCAATGATGTAATCAATCTTGGAGTATGTTCCTTATGGTGATGAGTAGAGCTTATATTCTGTAGTCATTGGGTGGAGTGTTCTGTAGGTATCAATTAGGTAAATTTGTTCAAGAGTCTCATTGAGGTTCTGGATCTCCTTGATGATTTTTTGTTTTTGAAGATCTGTCCAGAGTTGTGAGTGAGGTATTAAAACCCCCAGCTATGATATTGTTAGAGTCAATTTCTTTTTTAAGTTTGCTTAGAAGCTGCTTTATGAATGTTGGTGCTTCTTTGTTTGGGGCATATATGTTTCTTGTTGATGGATTGAACCTTTTTTCATTATATAGTGACCTTTTTCATCTTTTTAAATTTTTGATAGCTTAAAGGGTATTTTGTCTGAGATTAAGATTGCAACTCCAACTTTCTTCTGTGTTCCATTTGCCTGAAATTTTGCTTCCCACCCTCTTACTTTGAGTCTGTAAGTGTCCTTTCTGGTAAGATGAGTTTCTTGGAGACAATATATTGTTGTCTCCTGGTATTTTATACATTTTGCCATTTTATGTCTTTCAGTGGTGCATTTAGTCTATTCACATTCAGACTAATTATTGAAATGTGAGAGTTTATCCTTATCATGAGATTGTTATAGAGTTGTTGCTGTTCTTGTTTGTTTGTTGTATTTCTTTTGGTCTTTGGTCTTTGATTCATGTGTGTTTTCAATCTTTTTCCTGCAGTCTTGTGAAGAATGTTGTTGTTCTTTTTTCCTTTTCTTCTGTGTTTAATACTTCTTAAGTGTGTTTTGTAGAGCTGGTCTAGAGGCAGTGTAAGTTCTTAGGGATTATCTGGGAAATATTTTAATTGTCCCTCACTGAAGAAGGCTAGTTTAGCTGGGTAGGTTGTTCTTGGTTGAAATTGATTATCTTTGAGAACTTTGCAGATTGTGATCCAAACTCTCCTAGCCTGAAGTGCCTCTGTAGATAAATCTGCTGCTATTCTATGGTCTTCCCTGGTACATAGTCTGACCTTTTTCTCTTCCTGCCTTTAGGATTTTTTCTTTATACCTACCTTATTTAGGTGAATTATTATGTGCCTGGAAGTTGGTCTTCTCATTTTTGTCTTGCAGGGGTTCTCAGAATCTCTTGTGTTTGAATTTTCACATCACTGATGAGATGAGGAAACTTTTCTTGAATAATTTCATGGAATTTTTGTTCCAGGGTGGTCTCTGTCTCTTTTTCTGCCTCAGGAAGTACAATTTCTCTTAGGTTTGGCTTCTTGAAGTAGTTGCTCATCTCTTGAAGGTTTTGTTCTGTCTTTTTAAGCTTCTTTTCTATGTTTTTTTACAGTTTAGATTAGTTCTATATTTTGATCCTCAAGCTTTGAGATTCTTTCTTCTGCTTGGCTAATTCTGCTTTCTGTGCTTATTAGTTTGTTATTCATTTCATTCCAGTGTTCTTTACTGCTGTTATCTCAGTCATCAACTCCTTCCTATTTTCCTGTTGACTCTCCTCAAGTTTTTTTATTCTTTCTATTAATGTCTTGATGTCTCATTTTTTAGTATGTGAACAGTCATTCTGTGGGCTCTTCATTGTTTGCATTCTAAGGTCTGTTTTCTCAGTGTCTGATCTCCCAGGGATCTGTGTGAGATCTATATTTTTCTTTTGGCTTTTCTTCATTTATGTAGCTTTTCCTCCCTACTTTTTCCTCCCCCCCCTTTAATTCTTTTGTTCGGGGGTGGTGGGGTTGCTTTTTCTTCTGTTTGCTTGATCTTCTATTCTTCCTTATTGAATCCTCCAGCTTTGTTTGCTTCTGAAACTGGACAGTGGGTTGGGAGCTGTACTTTTTTTAAATTTACACTTTTGAGATTCTATTGAGAGGAAAGCTGTGTTTCAAAATATATCTGCAGATCCCATTAAACACTGACAAGTGTATGGATACCCTGGAACCCGCTTCGTACTGCCTTGCAATCTGTCTATGTAGTAGGGGAATAGATTTACTCCCTGAAAGCAAAATGGGGCAAGAAAAGGAAAAGAATGGAACAGGGGAGGGGAAGAAGAGGAAGGTGGCGAGTGAACAGAGTTAGAGGGAAAAACAGACAAACATGCCAACTAACAAATGAAAGGAGACACAAAGACAGAAAAGATTTTTAAAAAAACTAAAAAATACAGACAATCATACAGACACACAAGTCAATCAACCTCCTTATTGATACCATTCCCCTACACAAACACGAAGCCTAAAAAAAATCAGTAAACTAAGAGACAAAGCAAGTATGCAAACATTATCAACAGCAGTAAGAAGAGAGAGAAAAGAGAGGAAAAAATTAGTAAAGCAAACAAAGAATAAAAATAAAAAAATAAAATCAAGGGAACCAAGCACGCTCTTAGATCATTCCTCTAAGTCCCATGTCCTTTCAGCTCTGATCTCTAGTTCTTATCACAGGCTAGTAAGGTTGTTCACAGCTAGGATCTGATGTCCCAGGCCTGCTGCAGGCAGAAGTTGGATCAGATCTGGGCTCAGTCAGCTGGCTGCCTGAGATGTCTGTCCCTCAAATCTGACCTGTGCCCAAACTAGCTTGGGGCAGGGACTTCTTTCTCTCCCAGTTTGATGCCATTACCTTAGGTTCCAAGCTGGAGGTTGGTGGAGCTGGGCAGAGCTGTGTGGGTCAAAGCAGACCTCTGTCTGGTCTCAGGGCTCCAGCTGCTCTCTGGACCTGCTATCCGAGGGCCAAGCTGGGGAAGGAGGAGTGCAAGACAGTTGGGAGCTGCAGGCCAGGGTGGCACTGGTTGGCTACAGTGGGGCAGTGCAGGAGGTATGGGGGTCTGGAGCTCTCATGGCTTGGAGATGAGGGCCAACCTGGGCAGGAAGAAAGAGCAACTGCGGGGGGAGTGGTGGTGGTGGCCTCATCAGCAGTGCGGTCCATAGGAGGAGCTCCATGGGCTGGGAGCTGAGAGCTAACCCGGGCTGGGGGAGGGAGTGACTGTTGGAGGGTCCGGCGTTGGCAGTAGCCACTGAGTCAGCCATGCGGTGTGTGGAACCAAGGGCCTCTAGCCTTCAGGTCAATATGGCTGGCAGCGGCAGCTGAGGTGACCTACAGAGGAGAGTGTGGGGATGGTTTCTGCCAGCCCACAGGCCTGCACTACTGGCTGAAGAGCAGTCTGGCAGTGGTGAGAGCAGGAGTCACTGGGGGAGAGTAGGAGTCCCTATGGGCACTTGCTTTCATGGAGAATCTCACAGACCAACCTGCCCCTTCACCATCTTGCCAGAAATCCTGCCCACTTTTTAATGGGTTTATTTGCTTTTTGCTTGCTAATTTGTTTGAGTTCTTCATAGATTTTGGATATTAGTCCTCTGTCAGATGTACGGTTTGTGAATATCTTCTCCCATTTGTAGGTTGCTTATTTGCTCTGTTGATTATTTCTTTTGCTATGCATAAGCTTTTCAGTTTAATTAAGCCCCATTTATTTATCTTTGTTTCAGTTGCAGGGTTTTAGCCTTAAATTCTTTGCCTAGGCTGATATGCATAAGAGTTTTCCCCAGGTATATGTCTCCCAGAATTTTTATGATTTTTGGTCTGATGTTTAAGTCATTAATCCATCTTGAGTTAATTTTTGTATTTGGGGAGGGATAAGGATCAATCCAATGTGAATACATAACAATTCTATATATGTGCCTAACACCAGAGCCCCCAGCTTTATAAAACAAATTCTCCTAGACCTGAAAAAGAGACTCCAGCAATACAATAATAATAGGAGACTCAAAACTCCACTGACAGAAATAGATCATCAAGGCATAAAGTCAAAATTGGAGTTACAAAAGACGCCAGAGGAAATGGAACTAAGAGACATCTACAAAACATTCCATCCCTAAACTAGAGAATGTACATTTTTTTCTCATCAGCATACGAAAAATTATTCAAGATAGACCATGTGATAGGCCACAAATCAAGTCTCAACAAATTTAAAAAAATCAAAATCACATCAAGCACTATCTCAGACAACAGTGGAATAAAACTGGAAATTAATTCCAAGAAGAGCTCACAAAACCAAAGGAAGATAAGGAAGTTAAATCATTTGCTCCTGAATGATCCTTAGGTCAACAATGAAATCAAGATGTAAATTTAAAAATTTCTGGGAACAAATGACAACAATCAAACAAGTTATTAAAACTTCTGGGACACAGTCAAAGCTGTGCTCAGAGGAAAATTTATAATGCTTAAGGCCTACATAATAAGACTGAAATATCATATATTGACAACTTAATGTCACACCTCAAGGAACTAGAAAAACATAAACAAACCAAACCTAAAACTAGCAGAAGAATATAAATAACAAAGATCATAGCAGAACTAAACAAAATCCAACTTTACTAGGAAACAAAGGGTCAATGAAACAGAAATTTGGTTATTAGAAAGGATAAACAAAATTTATAGACCACTAGCTATATCCTTCCAGAAATGAAGAGAAGACTCAAATTAGTTCAATCAGAAATGAAAAACGAGACATTACAACTGATAAAATGGAAATTAAAAAGATCACCCAAGACTATTATGATACCTCTATACAACCCTCCAAACACTGAATCAGGAACAAATACAAACCCTGAACTGACCAGTAATGAGTAGTAAGCTTTAAAAAGTAATTAGAAGTCTTCCAACAAAACAAGTACAAGACCTGCTGGATAAGCAGCTGAATTCTACCAGATCTTCAAAGAACTGGTGCCAATTTTACTGAAGAGATTCCACAAGATTCAAGAGGAAGGAATCCTCCATAATTCATTCTATGAGGCTAGGATCATTCTGATACCAAAGCCAAAAGAAAAAAAAAGCACACAATAAAAAAAAGAAAACAGACCAATATCCCTTATGAACATAGAAGCAAAAATACTCAACAAAATATTAGCAAACCTAATTCAATAGCATGCTTAAAAAAATACACCATGGCCAAGTGAATTTTACCCCAGGGATGCAAGAATGGTTCAACTATGCAAGTCAATAAATGTGATCCACTACATAAACAGAATTAAAAACAAAAATTATATAATCATTTCAATAGATGCCCCAAAAAAGCATTTTATAAAATGAAGCATTCTTTTATGATTAAAAAAAAAAAAAACCTCAGCAAAATGGGCATAGAGGGAACATTTCTCAAAATCATAAAAGCTATATACAGCAAAACCACCTCCAATGTCATCCTGAATGGAGAAAAGTTGAACACATTCTCCCTCATAATTGGAACAAGGCAAGAATGCCCACCTTCACCACTCCTTTTCAACATAATACTGGAAATCATAGCCAGAACAATTAGGCAAGAAAAAGAAATAAAGTATATCCAGACTGGAAAAGAAGAAATCAAGCTATCTCTTATGCTGACAATATACTCTTATACCTAGAGAACCCTAAAGACTCCTCCCTATGCCTATCACCCACCTTTTCCACTGTATCTGAAGGCTGTGATTGACTGTGGTGGTGCAGAAAAGAGTTCAGTCAGTTCCAGCCCAAGTTGGCGTATTTTTTTCTACTTCTTTGCTTTAAGTGGTTATTGTCACTCCTTTGGAGACTCAGAGGGCACACTGTTGGATCTGTTCCTCTCTGGGTTTACTCTGTAGGAGAAACTCACTCTAGCTACCTCATGTCAGCCATCTTAATCCAGAATCCAGTGCTATCATCTTTTTAGAGATAACTAGAACATCACCTTCTGTGAGGAGACCTCTCAAATTCTCTCCATGATGCCTTCGTTCAAGACTGACTGAAGTTTCTTTCCTTTGGGCATTCCAAACTGTATTTTCTTATTTTTATTATGGGCAAGCAACACACTATAATATGAGTTGGGTCTATAATCTATCCATCTATGCCTCTTCTAAGTTTTTGCAAATTAGTAGACAAAGGTGAATACTTTTTGAAAGAATGAATAATCAAGTCAACCAACCAATCAATTAAGGCTTGGCGCCAAAGTTTTCATGCTTATTTTTGTTTATGCCTCAATCCCAATACCCTAAGTAGAATTTGTGTTACTTGTCATTTGAGTGATTTTTTTAAAAAAATGCATACATCTATGCCTTGTAATAAAATGTAACTACATATTAAAATAATTTAATTAAGAGTAAAGACTGAAATAAAAAATCTTAATAAAGATATTAGTTTTACAGCCCAAAGTTTTATAGAGCATTTTCCATTCCAGACACTGTTCTAGGCACTTTACCTGTATTATATCATTACATTTGTATAAGAACTTCATAATGTGGGTGCTATTACTACCACAACTTTACAGATGATGAACCTGAGCCACGGAGAAATTAAGTAACCATCTCGGAAGTAGTGGCATCAGGATTATATGCAAACAATCTTGTTCCTGAACTGTGTCCTTAACCAAGAGAGCTATCTGCTTGTCAGAGATATCAGGAGCCTCAAATAATACAGTTTATATGTTTAAGCATTGCATTTAGCTCATTGCTTCTTAGCATGACACAGAACAAAGTAAAAACTTGTAACAGGAGGATCAGGGCTGGCTTCATGGGCTTATACAATGTGTACAGTTACTTAGGACCCAAACTCAGAAATTCTGATGCTCTATTATCATCTTCTCAAAATTTTTAATAATTTTTGAACAAGGAGTCTTGCATTTTTATTTTGCAATGGACACTGAAAGTTATGTGAGTGTTCTTAGAAAGGGCATAAAATTACCAAGGAAGCATTTCTCAAATACATAGGTATTTATTTTATGAATTGTAAGTAATAATGACTATGCACTTTTTTGCAGAAAATGAAAAGGCAAGCTTTTTCATTTTTGTATGGTTCTAGAAGCCAAAATGATAAAATTGGACAAGGTAATCAGGATAAGTCATTTTTAAATGCAAGGGTTCCCTGGGACTCTTTAGGAAAGAGACTATCTCCAAAAGATGTCCAAATTAATAATCAATATTTATTTTCTTCTCTGTTTATGCTGGTGGAATGGAGGATGAAGGAGAGATACTCATTCAAGAGAAAAGCCCTGAGACTTTCTGAAAAAAACCAAAAGCATGATGAAAGTGTTGGTTTATTCATATTACTCAAGAAGTAGTATATAAGAGGGGTTTTTGAAGAGCAGGGAACCTGAAGGTAAAGAGAGAACAAGGTTGGGTGGATGTTACCCTCTAAAGTGGTGAATGACAATAAAAGAACTGGGGCTTCCTGAAGATGAAGTGAAACAAACTACATCTGGTGACTAGATACAAGAGGAAAGTCAAATAACTCAGAGACTTTAGGCCAAACCAACATGGAAATGTGATGTTACCTTGGAAAGTGATGGAATTAATCCTATTGTAGTCAAGGTGGAGCATGTCTTTCCTTATTTGTTCAACTGAGCTCCCCCAAAACAGGTTCTGCTGATGATCCTTATATCTAGCATAATGCACCAAACAGAATAACTGAAACATCTCTTGATGTAGTTGAAAAAGTGTGGTGACTAATCCATTCAACTAGCCATTAGTGACTGAGATCAATGACATCAGTGAGATGCAGAAAACATCATGTGAACAGGATGGTGAAGATCAGAAAATTCCAAACCAACTGTATTGGTATTTCTTCCATCTTGTGAAAATCTTGTACATTTTATGGAGCAAGGGTCATTTACTATCAACTATAAAATACAGTCATGTGGCACATAAGGGCGCTGAGGTTAATGACAAACCACATGTTTGGTGACACAATAAGATTATGATGGAACTGAAAAATTCCCATTTCATCTATTCTGTTCTTTTTCTATGTTTGACAATGTTTAGACATATTTATACTTACCATTGTGTTACAATTGCCTACAGTATTCAGTATGGTTACATCTTGTACCATAGGTTTGTAGCCAGGAGCAAAAGCCTATGAGCAAATGACTTACATGGTATAGGTTATACCATGTAAGTTTGTGTAAGTACACTCTATGATGTTCACACAATGACAAAATCACCTAACGATGCATTTCTCAGAATCTATCCTTGTCATTAAGCAGCACATAACTGTACTTCAAGTAGTTGTAGGCTAACAGAAATACTGAAAAGAAAAAACACAGAAAAAAACAAATCTTTTCAAAAGAATTATTGAATCACAACTCTCTCATATTCTTCAGAAACTGTTTTAACAAATCCAGATGAGAGATTTGGCCCCATCATATGGATTTATTATGACTTGATGCTATCTGTAGCAATATTTTGGAAACTAAGATGCACATAAATAAGCTAATCACAATTTTTGTTTCATAGCACATATGACAGTTATTGAAACATTGTCTCTTAGCTCTAAAACTGCCTTTTTTTATCTTTGCAAGGCTAGAGCAGGGACTCTTAAACTGTACTGCTGTTTGGCCAGCCATTCTTTGTTAGGCCCTGACAATAGGTAGAGCTAGAGAAAGACTGAGACTAGAGAAGATGTGGCTTTCTCCTTCCTGTTGCTTCCTATCCTTACAGGGCCACCCCAGCCTCATTTCTTGGTGAGCAGTGACAATATATTATCAATTAAATATTTAATGGACATATAGAACATTCTACCCAACAAGTAACAATAAAATTATCAACATTCTTTGCTAGCATACATGGTGTGTGTGTGTGTGTGTGTGTGTGTGTGTGTGTGTGTAGACCAAGTGTCAGGTTTTAAAGCAAGTCCTAAATGATTCCAAAGAGTCTCTAACCATCAAAAAAAAGTTATCTACTGCAGGATAATTAAAAGTAATTTCCTACATTATGGAATTATAACAATAATACTTCCCCAAAAAACTCTCTTCTAGCTAATTCATGGATAAAAGAAGACATGGAAATTCTAAAAGTACTTAATATTTAATAAATATGAAAATGCAACATATCTATCTGTTCTCTTCCTCACACCTTAAGATATTTGCTCAAATGCCACTTTCTCAGTGAGTTGAGAAACCACCCTTTCCTTTGTTTGTACCCATCTCCTTTCCCTGCTTTATTATTCTCTACAGCATTTATCATGTGGTGCTAGTCTACGACTTGCATTTCTGGTTCATGGTCTGCCAGAGTTTCCTGCAGGCAAGGATGTTCGTTTTGTTCATTGTAGCACTTCCTAGTAACTAGCATAATTTTAGTTCATAACACTGCTCAGTAAATATTTGTTAAACTTTTTTTCCAAGGATATCTAACTTTATAATATTCAGTAAAGTATTACTTCAAAAATATTTAAATATTTTGCTTATATTAAAAGAAAATGACTTCACATTATTAAGTTAAGCTTAAAAATAAAAAAGAAACTAGCTCCAGATCAACAAAATAAACCCACAGATGACAGAAGAAAAGAAATAATAAAGTAAGATAGAATATTAATGACATAGAAAGAAAATATACTATAGAAATCAACAAAATAAAAATTGTTTTCTTGACAATAAACTAATGAAATAAGCAAACTCTGGTGAGAATAATTATAAGACAGAAACAAGAAAATGAGAAGATAATTTAAAAACAAAATGATAGGACATTAAAGATTGAAAATATAACATAATATTATATACAAATTTATTCATTTTTTAAAATTATAGGTCAACTTACCATTGATGAGTTTCTCAATAACTCAGTCTATTTTATTCACTTAATGTATGCTTTCAAACACCTACTTTGTCCAAGGCACTGTTTTATACTTTAGGAATTCAGTGGTGGGCATGTCAGAATGGTCCTTGTTCTTATGAACTATGTCAGTAGAAGGGGGAAATAGAGAAATAAAATCTTTTCTGAGACTGATGAGACTATAAAGAATATTTTTAAAAGTGATGTCACTGTGAATGTGGCAGAAGTTACTTGAAAATGATCCATTAGAAATGTCTCTCTCATGTGGAGATGTGTCTGAGAGGATGTAATAGCTAAAAAAGAGTCAACTATGAAAATATCTGGTGAAGAATATTATAAATTAGTGCTGTTCACTAGAACTTTCAGTGATGAAGAAAACATTCTGTGTCTGTGCTATCTTATATGATAGCTACTAACACATATGGCTACTGGACACTTGAAATGTGGTCCATGTCACTAAGGAACTGAATTGTTCATGTTATTTAGTTTTAATTAATTTTACTTTAATAGTCATCTGTATGTATCATTAATCATAAAACATTAATTTAAAAACCTACAACTGTAGGGAAATATATTTACTAAACTGCTCATAAAAAATGATAGTTTAAGTTCTTTGTTAAATATTTTTCTATAATAACAACACAAAGGCCAGTGTCTTACATTCAATTTTTACTTTAATTTCCAATCTTATGCAAAAAATTCAAGAAGAGTAGATAAAGAGAAAACACTTATCAAATTCCTTTGACAACAAAGGCAGACAAGGATCATATAAGGAAGAATTTTAAAGACCAATCTCACTCATGAATATAGAAAAGAAAATCTTAAACAAAATGTTAGCAAACTTAATTCAGCAATAATTATAAATGAGATATTAACCAAGGTGGATTAATCTCTAGAAAGAAAGTTTAACAAATATTTACCGCTAAAATTGTGCTAGGTACCACGAAGAGCTACAATGAACAAAACAAACACTCTTGCCTGCAGGGA
Organism: Carlito syrichta; assembly: GCF_000164805.1. NCBI lineage: Eukaryota > Metazoa > Chordata > Mammalia > Primates > Tarsiidae > Carlito > Carlito syrichta. The sequence goes on from NW_007232406.1 coordinate 67,614, forward strand.
ACTAAGGCACACGTGAAGCAAAAATACAAGCCATAGACTATCATCACATGATAGATGCTTTAAAGAATAATGAAGCAGGAAAAGGGGATGGGTGCAAGCAAAGGAAAGGTTGGTTTCTCACCTCACTGAGAAAATGACATTTGAACAAATATCTTAAGGATGTGAGGAAAAGAACAGTGTGGGAGAAGAAAGGGCCTTCTGGACAGAAGAGTTGGCATGTTTGAGCAGTAGGAAGTAGGCCAGTGCAACTGGAACTGAGTGGGGAGGAGTGAAGAAGAGACAATGAGGGAAAGGTCTGGAGGTGACAAGGGGCCAGGCAGTATAGGGCTTTTAAGGCCTGTGCAAAGAGTGAGTATATCTGTTGGGTAGTCATTTGAGAGTCGCAATTAACAAGAGACAGCATGCGACTTGATTTGAAAAGGATAGCCTAGCAGGTAGAAAATCAAATTTAAAAAAATCACATTCACAATAGCCATACACACAAAAAAGCCTTGGTATCCACCTACCCAGAGAAGTGAGAGACCTTTACAATGAGAACTAAAAAATGCTGCTCAAAGAAATCAAGGATGACACAAACAAATGGAAAAACATATCATACTCAAGGACTGAAAGAATCAATATTGTCAAGATGTCCATCTTACCCAAGGTAATCTACAGATTCAGTGTAATACTCACCAAACGACCAACATCCTTTTTCTTAGACTTGGAAACAGCAATACAGAAATTCATTTAAAAACAAAAAGGAGCATGAAAGCCAAAACAATCCTTATCAAAAGAAACAAAGCAGGAGGTATAACGCTTCCAGAGTTTAAACTTTACTGTAGGGCTACAGGAATCAAAACAGCCTGGTATTGGTACAAAAACAGGCATATAGATCCATGGAATAGGACAGAAGCAAAAACACAGACATCAACCAGCTCCTCTTCAACAAAGCCACCCATAACAAGCACTGGGAAAAGGAGACCTTATTTGGCAAATGGTGCTGGGAAAACTGGCTGGCCACATGCAGAATGAAACTGGACCCCCTCCTAACATCACATACAAAACTCAACTCAAAATGTATCAAAGACCTAAATGTAAAACCTTAAACTATAAGAATCCTAGAAGAAAATGTAGAAAATACCCTTATGCACATCAGAGTACACAATGAATTGTTGACCAAGTCCCCAAAAGCGAATGCCATAAAAACTAAAACAGACAACAGGAACCTCATCAAACTGAAAAACTTTTGCATAGAAAAATAAGCCATCAAGAGAGTAAAGAGACAAACCACAGAATGGGTTGCAATTATGCATTTGACAAAGGTCTAACATCCAGTATATACAAGGAACTCAAACAAAGTAAAAGGAAAACAAACAAGCAATCTGATTAAAAAGTGGTCAAAGAACATGAACAGACACCTATCAAAAGATGACATACAAGCAACCAACAGACCTATGAAAAACTGCCGAGCCTCACTAATTATCAGAGAAATGCGAGTCAAAACTACAATGAGATACCACCTAACTTCAGTAAGGATGACTATCATTAATAAGTGGAAAAACAACATATGCTGGCATGTGTGCAGAGAAAAGAGAATGCTTCTACACTGTTGTTGGGAATACAATGCTAGTTCAACCTCTATGGAAAATGGTGTGGCAACTCCTAAAATAAATAAAAATCGAGGCCGGACACAATGGCTCAGCCTGTAATCCCAGTACTTTGGGAGGCCAAGAAGAGCCCGGGGTTCAATACCAGCCTGGGCAATTTGGTGAGATCTCATCTCTACAATAAATCACAAAAATTAGCCAGGCAAGATGGCATGTGCCAATAGATCTAGCTACTTGGAAGGCTTGAGGTCGAATGATCACCTAAGCCCAGCAGGTCAAGGATACGGTGGCCATGAGCATGCCACTGCACTTCAGCCTGGGCTATGGAGTGAGACCCCAACTAAAAAAAGAAAAAAGAAAGAAAAAATGATCTCCCATATGATCCAGCAATTGTCTCCTGGGAATATAGCCAGAAGAACATAAATCATTCTACCAAAAAATATGCCTACACATGTATATTTGTTACCACACTATTCACAATAGCAAAAACATGGAACCAACCCTACTACCCATAATAAGTGGACTGGATAAAGAAAATGTGGTATATATACATGATGGAATATTACACAGCCATAAAGAAGAACAAAATCATGGACTTTGCAGAAAATTGGATGGAGTTGGAGACCATAATATTAAATGAACTATCACAGAAACAAAGAACTGAATACCACATGTTCTCACTCATAAGTGGGCCCTGAACATTAGTTACACTAGCACAAGGCGGGATTGGCAGTCACGGGCACTGCTAGGGGAGAAAGGGAAGGAGGAGGATGAGGGACATGTGACAACACAAAGCGTATCTGATCCACTACCAGGGAGACTGGGGGCCAGTTAGAAGCCCAAACTTCACCTCTATGTAGTCTACTTATATAGTTAATCCTCACTTGTACCTCATGTCTCTATAATAAAATAAAAGATTAATAATAATAATTGTTTCATACAACAGAGAGGGGGGTGTTAAAAATTTCATCTGCTCAGCTATTAAACATTGGAGCACACCCTGAATCAATCCTTTACAGGTTCCTTTCTGCTGACAGCAGTAGCTTCCTGACTTACCTCCCTGTTTCCTCTCATTCTTTGGCCTTTCCTCCATATTGTCCCTAGTATAATGTTTCTAGAAATCATTATCCACATGCAATATTTATTCTCTTTAGCTTGACATACAGGTTCCTCAAAATCTGGGCTGCATTCTTTATAAAGAAGCAATAGAGTGCAGATGCACAGAGTTATAGTTTGGAAGTCTTAGGGCTTGGTCATGACTAAGTGTGGGCAGTGAAGGGGGAGGCCTATGGCTGGCAAACAATGCATTTTAGGGAGAGGGAGGTGGCGGTTCTGGCATCAGATGACCTGAGGCGGCATCTCAGCTCCAGCCTAACCAAACGACTGGGTGTGAACAACTCTTCCTCTATCCCTTACTGTTATACCTTACTGTTATACCTGCTGACATGACCAAATAGTGTGTGCAGTGCAGGGAGCACTAATTCCTTCCCAGTAATTATGAGGAATACCTGTTGCCCTTTGCATGGAAGTGTTCTTTCTACGGTGGGCTTTCTCCAGGAGCTTGAATGTGAATGGGCCATGTCCAGGTAGTGCAGATAACATCGAAAGGTGGAAGACCACAGTGGGAGCCAATGAGCTGGATTTGTGCTCTGGTCATTCCATCTACTGACCTGATGTTAGGCAAGAAACTTGCCTTCTCTGGGCACCAGCTTTCCTTGTTCTATGGAGGAGAAAAAGGAAAAAAAAAACCAAACAAACCCATCCAGACTAAACATAACTCCTGATTTTGATACAGAACTGATATAAAACTTCCAGTTCAGATAGACCAAATGTAACTTCCAGACTCCCTAGCACACTCCCTACATTCCAGTCATGTGTGCTCATGGCTTCTCATCATCACATCATACACAATCAATCTTCCAGACTTTGCCCACATTAAAGTTCTGCTTTTCTTATGCTCTATTATTTTTATGATTATTTGGGTACATGCTGATGTCCCTTGGGATGTACAAGCTCCTCTATGAAAAGAAGTTTCCTTGTTCATCTCTGCAGCAGGAGGTATAGTCTACACTCTTGCATGAAAGGTGCTTAATGCATTTGATAAGTTATTGGATGAATCGTGCATTGAATATAATATCACAGAATACTGAACATAAACATCACCTCAATTAATACTTCAGTTTAATGAATCTTTGATACAGGTCCTCCTAAATAAATTTCTTTGATATTTTGAAGAACTCTTGTGTCTTGTCACAGCCCATAGGCAAATGTCCAGAACACATTAGCACAAGGAAGGGATTGGCAGTTGCTAGGTATTGCTAAGGAAGGGATATTAGTAACTTGAGTTCTCTCGATAGATAGATAGATAGATAGATAGATGTAGATATAGATATTTATAAAACCTGACACGGGGTTTATTAAGTTTTATTGATGCTTTCGAATAACCAGCTTTTAATTTGGTTGATTTTCTTTATTGATTTTCTGTTCTTAATTTCATTGATTTCAGTTCTAATTTGTATTATTTTTTTTCTTCTCCTGTTTTTTTTCTAGTTTCTTAAGGTGAAGACTTGCATTTTTTTAGATTCTTCTTTCTAATATATGAATTCAATATTACACATTTCTTTCTAAGCACTGCTTTCACTACATCTCACACATTTTGATGTTTTATCTTTTTATTTACTTCAAAATATTTTTAAATTTCTCTTGAGATTTCTTCTTTGACGTATAAACTATCGAGAAGTGTGTTGTTTAATATTCAATTATTTGAGAATTTTCCAGTTATCTTTCTGTTACTGATTTCTAGTTTAATTCCATTGTTGTTTAGGAGCTGGCATTGTATGATTTCCATTTTTTTTAATTTATAAAAGTGTGTTTTATGATTTATTTTGGTGAACGTTCCTTGTGAGCTTGAGAAGATTCTGCTGCTGTTGGGTGATGGGTTATTGAGTTCATTTCTGTCCTTGTTGATAATATGCCTTCAGAATCAATCTATTTCTGATAGAGGGGTGTTGAAGTCTCCAACAATAATAGTGGATTAATCTTTTTCTCCCTGCAATGCTACCATTTTTTTTTGTCTCATATATTTTTATGGTCGGTTGTTAGACATATACATTTTAAGGATTACTATGTCTTTCTGGATATTTCATTTCTTTATTACAATTTTAACATCCATCTTTATTCCTGATACTTTTCTTGCTGTGAAATAGACTCTGTTTAAAATTAATGTAGCTACTCCAGCTTTCTTTTGATCAGTGCTATTGTAGTATATACCTCTTCATCCATTTACTTTTAATATATGTTGTATCTTTATATTTAAAGGGGGTTCTTGTACACAACTTCTAATTGGGTTTTATTTTTTGATTTACTCTGCTAATCTCTGTTTTTGTTTTGTGCATTTAGGTCTTTGATTTCAGAGCAACTATTGATCTGATTGGTTTAATATCTACCATATTTTTTACTCTTTTTTGCTTGTTGCCCTAGTTCTTTGTTTCTATATTTCTTTCATTCTTTTTGTGGCCTTAACAGGTCATTTTATATGATCCCATATTATTTCCTCTCCTAGCATATCAGTTGTATTTATTTATTTTTTACTTTTTAAAATAGTTAACCTAGAGTTTGCAATATACATTTACAACTAATCCATGTATATTCAAATACATTCATGCTATTATTATTTTAAACTGCCATTTGTTAGACCAATCATGAATAAGAAAAATAAAGTTTTAATCTTATTATTATATATTCTTTCTTCAATTCATTTTATGTAGATCCAAGTTTCTAATCTATATTATTTATCTTTTTTCTAAAGAACTCCTTTTAACACTTCTTGCAAGGCAAATCAACAGGTAACACATTTTCTAAAATTTTGTTTCACTGAGAAAGTCTTTATTTTTCTTTCACTTTTGAAGGACAATTTCATGGTGTACAAAGTTCTAGGTTACTGAGTTTTCTCCTCTTAACACTAAATATTTCACTCACTCTTTTCTTGTTTGCAAAGTTCCTGAAGAAGACCAATAAAAGTTTCAAGAAGGCACTGAGTCTATTTTATAGCAAATCTTCAGTGAATGGGTCCAAGCTAGAGCAGCCATTAGGTTCACATGGAAAATTTTCTTACTCCTGTCTCTTGACAGGGCACAGTTAGCTTGGTTGGCTCTAGTTTATATTTGTTCTTTTACTCCAATAATTGTTGAGTCTAACCAATAGCATTGTTAATTCAGCAAACACTTGCTGATTTCCTGTTGTGTGTTTTTGCTGGGAGATGAGAGAGGAAACACAAAGTTGAATGAGGCCCAGGCCCATCTGCAAAGTAACTCAGAGTGTGTGGGAAGTGAGGAAAAGCCATGAGGGAAAAAGCAGTGCCGAGTTAGGTAATCACTCACTGATTTATTCATTTATTTAGCTATCATTTATTGAACCTTTTCACGGGTCAATGCCCATGCTTGATTCTGGGGATAAATATAAGATTATCCATACATTCAAAGACTCACTATTAATTGAGACAGACACTTAAGCAGAAAGTTTTAATGCAACATGGTTAATCCATTGATAAATTATCCAAAGAATATGGTAAAAAATACATCTAGAAGAAGGAAAAGAGCTAAGAGTAGAGATGTGAAGAAGGATCTGAGTTCAATATTTGAGAATTAACATGAATTAATCAGGTGAAGAATAGCATTTCAGACAGAAAAGACAATGTGAAAAAGAGAGTGAGGCAAACAAACAAAAAGTAACCAAAACAACCTTGTGTGGTTGGAAACTGGGAGTAGGATAGATTATGAAAGATCTTGGCTTTCTAGAGGGAAGTTGTGTTTTTAATTCTAAAGGCAATGGGGAAATCATCAAAAGAGTTTATGCTGAAGAGTGACATAATCTGATTTGAATTTCCCAATTAGCATTATGGAGGCTGCATGGAGGATAGTTTGGAAAAGACCAGAATAAATCAGAGGGGGTTAATAAGAAACTGAGAAGAATGTTATAGAAAAAATGGAGAGTTCATTTCTAGATATGTTGTGCTTGAGAGGCTTGAGAGATACCACTTGGGAGGTAACAAAGAAGAAAAGTATTGTGTCAGATCTGAGTATGGACACAGTCTCACAAAGATTCTAAACTGAATTACTGCTGGACAGGGGAGCTCTGTCTTCCTGGGGTGGGTTATATTTGAGGCTTTTCTGAAACCCAAGACTGTGAGACTAAGAGGGCTGAAGAGATGTGGTAACTGGGACAACATGTAGTCATCCTTGGTCCTGTGTGCCTTCCTCAAGTTCGACAAATCAAGTGGAAGGCATTTCCAACATGTTACAGTTTAGATTTTTGTTCTCTCTCAACAGCATGGTTAAGCAAGAGCACCACATGTCTGAACGGGACATAAATCAGATGCAAGGTGGTTGACAGGAGATTTTGGTCCAAATAATAGGTCAGACCTTTTCAGGCTCCATAAAAAGAGTCATAAAGATCAGTATCTACAAAAACCTGAATTCCATTTTCCATGAAAGGAAATTTGAGATCCCCTGAGGCCCCTGTCAACTTCATTTTATTGGTGGACAGATGGAGAGGGAAGTGGATCATATCTCATTCCTTCAGTTGATTATAGAATCCAAAGAATCATAGAATCATATGGCCAAAGGGGATGTTTGAGGTCAATTTGTTTGCCCTCCTTTCAGAAACATGAAATAAATCTTCACCAGTAACACTACAAGAAAGAATTTCTTTAGTGGCCCTAGTAGGAGTCGGACTTGCTAATTTCTGGGACCACTTTGGAGATGTGGAGGAAATGAAAGGGCCCTCAGAGAGCCAATGGATGAAGAAAAATTGATCTTGGCAATAAGACCCCTCAAATGTAAGCTGGATGACATGTAGGTTTTGGACAAAATAATAATAATAATATAGATTAAGAAAAAGTCGTTAGTCTAAAACACAAAAACAAGAAGTGGAGGGTGGTTATAGTCATACTCAATTCATTCCACCTGCATTAGTGAGAGGAATCTTTGCAAATAATGTATTGTTTACATTAACAAAAACATAGTGAACACTTGAACATTGACTCCTCTACAAATCACCATGAAACCTAAGTTGTGTCTAATAAAACTAAAACTCAGAAAACATAAGTGGCATGCCCAAGTTTATACAGTTAGTAGGCCAAAGGTAGTGGACACAAAACACAATGTTCCTTGTGATATAATTTCTTTCAGAAGAGAAATCCACTTTTTGTTGAGAAAAGTTTCTTTAAAAAATATTTTTAGCTGGGCTCGGTGGCTCAGCCTGTAATCCCGCGCTTTGGGAGGCTGAGGTGAGTGAATTATCTGAGCCCGCGGGTTCGAGACCCACCTGGCAACTTGGCGAGACCTCATCTCTACAATAGATCAAAAAAATTAGCCGGCTGTGGTAGTGCGCGCCTGTAGTTCCAGTTACTTGGAAGGCTGAGGCAGAAGGATCACCAGAGCCCAGCACATTGAGGCTGTGGTAGCTGGAAGCGGCCACTGCACTGCAGTCTGGGTGACAGAGTGAGACTCCAACTCAAAAAAAAAGTATATATATATATATATTTATTTATTTATTATTATGGGAAAATATACATAACACAGACTTTGCCATTTTAGCATATAATTCAGTGGCATTAACTGCATTCACAGTGTTGTGTGACTATTGCCACTACCTATTTCCAAAATTGTAATCAGCCAAAATCAGAAACTCTATAACCATTAAGTGATAACTCCCTGTTTTTCCCCTTCACCCATATGTTGGGAGCCAACATCTATAGCTACATGGCTGAGGCCTGTAAAGGCCCATCTGGAAGA
>NW_007232406.1:76176-129109 GCF_000164805.1 Carlito syrichta
CATTAATTACCGAAACTCTGTCTGCTTCAGCCCATGGCTGCCATCTTGGCAGCCCTGCATTTCCTTGTTCAACAGTGTGACAGCTACTATTTGATTTTTAGAGTAGACTTGTTGGGATAAAATATATACATATACACTCATAGCTGCGTAAATCTATGCTTGCTGTTTTGATTCCTTTTGCTACATTATTCAAGTGTAATAGTTACTATATGATTTATAAAAGAATTAACGATAAGGTATTAGCTTAATAGGATATAGCATAGTATTAAAGTCCAATAACTAGATCATATGAAAATTAAAGTTTAGACATATGAAACATGAATTATAGTAAAGTTTTGTAGTTTAAGAATAAGTTTTAACTGAGTTATAAGGCGTTATGTTAAATTGTAATAGGTTAATAGTATAGTGTTAAGTTGATAATATTAATTGTTAAAAATATTGGGAATCAGTGAACTTGGATTGAACCTAGAGTTAACTCAGGAAAGTTTTTTGTATTAATCAGGGTATAGAGCAAAGAGTATAATATGAATGATTCATTGAACATTATGGAAAACACTTTGAACGATTTGTATTGAAATCGTGCACCTGTGACCTTAATGTAAGCACGGCAGGCATCATGGAATTCGAATTGTTTGCTTGGAAATTGCAGATCTCGTGATGGTCTTGTGATGCATAGTTTGTAAAGCACGAAACTTGTACGCCCCCAGTGAGTGATTATCACATTGCTGGAGGGTATAGAAAATGGTATATAAGTTGGAAAAGGTTTGAATAAAATCGGCTCCAGTCCTGATCAGACTGTTCCCAGAAGAACTGCCTCCGAGTGGTCTTCTCGCTGTCCAGATTCTCTGGTGCGGGTCCTAACCCACCCTTGGTCAGTGCTGGTCACCGACACCCATACCCTGAAAACCTCTTGTCTACTTTCTGTCTCTATGAATTTTTCTATTCTAGATAATTTATGCAATGGTAACTGCTATGGTTTGGATATTTGATCCTCCAAACCTCATGGTGAAATTTGATCCCTGATGTTGCATATGGTGCTTAATGGGAAGTCCTCAAGAGAACGAGTGAGTTCTTTATTGGTTCCAGCAAGAGCTGGTCATTACAAAAAGCCTGGGATCCCAGAAACCTCCTCTGGTTCTCTTACACTGTGGGTGCTTTTCTCTCAATAAATCCAGCTTTCAAAAAAAGAAAAGAAAAGAAAAGAAAAAGTCTGGGATCCCTTTTCATACCTTTCCTCTTTCGCCATGTGATCACTACAGACCATGAGTGGAAGCAGCTTGAGGTCCTCACCAGATACAAATACTGATGCCATGCCTCTTGTATGTCCTGTGGACCTGTATGCCAAAAAAACCTTTTTTAAAAAAAATAATAAATTACCAAACATCAGTTATTCCTTTATAGAAACACAAATGAACTAAGACAGGAAATGCACAATATTTATTCTTTCATTATGGCTTTATTTCTATTAGCTTAATGTTTCAAATTTCATTAATTTTTAGCAATATCAGAACTTCATTCCATTTTTATGGCTGAATACTATTCCATTGACTATATATACCACTTTATCTATTTATCTCTTGATGGACTTTCAGGTTACTACCCCTTTTGGGTATAGCGAATAATGGTGCAATAAACATGGGTGTGAAAACATTTGTTTGAATCCCTATTTTCAAATTTTTATAATATATACCAAGTAGTGGAATTTCTAGGTCATGAGGTAATTCCTTAGCTCTTTGAGGAACCAGCAAACTGTTTCTTATGGTGGTGCTACTGTTTCAGAGTCCTGCCAGCAATTAATGAGTGTTCTAAATTTCTACATCTACTTGGTTTTTGTTTGTTTGTTTGTTGATAGCCATCCTAAGAGATGTGGTGTAGTATCTCATTGTGGTTTTGGTCTGCCTTTTACTAATGACTAATGATATTGAATATTTTTAAATATGTTTATTGGCTGTTTGTATATCTTCTTTGAAGAAATGTCTATTCAAGACCTTTGTCAATTTTAACAATCTAGTTTCCTTAAATTTGTTATTGAGATGTAGGAGTTCTTTAGATATTCTGTACATTTGCCCCCTTATTAAACATACGATTACAAACATTCTTTCCCATTCTGTGGTTTGTCTTTTCATTCTGTTGATGCACAAAAGTTTTTAATTTTGAGAAGGTCCAATTTAACTATTTTTTAATTTTTATTTTGTTGACTGTACTTTTTGGAGTTATAACCAAGAAATCATTGCCAAATCCAATGTCATAAACTTTCTCTCTTATATTTTCTTCTAAGAGTATTATGGTTTTAGCTTTTGTGTTTGGGTATTTGATACATTTTGATCATTTGGTGTAAGGTAAGAATCTAATTTCATTTTTGTCACATGTATATTCAGTTTTCCCAGCACCATTTGTTAAACAGATTATTCTTTCCCCATTGTATGGTCTTGGCACTCTTGTTGGAAATCATTTGATCATTTAAGGGAGGGTTGACTTGGGGGCTGTTTATTCTATTCTATATGTTAGTCTTTATGTCAGTCAAGTACTGTTTTGATTACCACATTTTTGTAGTATTTTTGAAATCAGGAAATGTGAGACCTTTAATTTTATTCTTTTTTTCAAGCCTGTTTGGCTATTTAGGGTTCCTTGAGATAAACGTTAGGATGTGTTTTTCTATTTAAGCAAAAAATATCATTGGGATTTTGAGAGGCATTGCACAGAATCTATAGGCCACCTTGGGTATTTTTCACATCTTAACAGTATTAAATTTGTCAATTCATGAACATGGAATATCTTTTCATTTATTTGTGTCTTTAATTTTTTCAGAAATATTTGTAGTTTTCAGCATGCAAGTTTTTCACCTCCTTGGTTATTTTTTTTGTTTTATTATTTTTGATGTTACTGCAAATGAAATTGTTTCGTTAATTTCTTTGCAAGATTGTTCATTGTTAGTGTATAAAAACACATTATATTTTTGTGTGTGTGCTGATTTTGAATCCAGCAACTTTGGCTGAATTCACTTAATTTTTTGAATTTTTTAGGTAAAAAATGTAGGATTTTCTTTATAGAAGATAATGTCATCTGTGAATAGAGATAATTTTACTCTTTCTTTCCAATTTGTATGACTTTCCATCTTTTTCATGACTAACTGTTCTGACTAAGACTTCCAGTATTACAGATAAGTAGAAGTGGCAAAAGTGGTCATTCTTTTTCTTGTCCTGATTTTAGAATAAAATTTTTAGTCTTTCACAATTAAGTATGATGTTGGCTGTGGATTTTAATATGTGGTTTTTATTATGTTGAGGTAGTTTCTTTCTATTCCACATTTGCTGAGTGTTTTTAATTATAAAAGAATGTTAGATTTTGCTAAATCCTTTTTTTCTCATATCAATTGAGATGATCATGTGAGTTTTCTGCCTTCATTCTGTGAATATAGTATATTACATTGAATGATCTTTGTATGTTGAAAAAACTTTGTATTCCGGGAATAAATCCTGCTTGGTCTTGGTGTACCATTCCTTTTATATTGTTTTTGCATTTGGTTTGCGTGTATTTTCTTTTCTTTTCTTCTGAGGTGTTTTACATTTGTATTTATAAAGGCTATTTGATCTTTACTTTTCTCATGGTGTCTATCTGCCATTGTAATCAGAATAAACCTGGCCTTATAGGTTGAATTAAGAGGTGTTTTTTCCTCTTTTATTTTCTGAAGTACTACAACAAACATTAATTTTAATTCTTTAAATATTTGTTAGAACTCACTGGTCAAGCCATCTGGTCCTGGACTTCTTTTTTAAAGTTTTGATAACTGATGCAAACTCTTTAAGTGTTATATGTCTTTTCAGAAGTTCTTTCTACTTGAGTTAGTTTAACCAATTTTGTGCATTTAGAAATTTTATCTAGAATGCTTAATCTTTGTGTCCAAATATAAACATTAATTTCATATATCCTTCCATACTTTATTATTTTAGTTATTTGCATCTTCTTTCCAATTATTTTTGTCAGTCTGGGTAAAATTTGCCAATTTTGTTTATGTTTCCAAAAACTTTTTAATTTATTGATTTTTCTTGATTCTTTTTTCATTATTTATTTTATTTGTCTCCCCTTTAATCTTTATTATTACATTTATTCTCCTAGATTTGAGTTTAGCTTTCTCTTTTTCCTTATTCCTCAAAGTATAAAGTTAGGTTATTGATTTGAGATCTTACTTTTTAATGTAGACATTTGCAGTTGTAAATTTCCCTCTAATAACTGATTTTATTGCATCCCTTAAGTTTTGGTATGCTGTGTTTTTGTTTTCATTTTTCTGTGTTTTCTAGTTTCCCTTGTGATATCTTCTTTGGCCCATTGGTTGTTTAATAGTGAGTTGTTTAATTTCTACACAATAGTGACTTTTCCAGTTTTTCTTCTGTTGTTAATTTCTGACTTCATTCCATTGTGGTTGGAGAAAATGCTTTATATGATTTTAATGTTTTCAAATATATTAAGACTTGTTTTATATGACCTAACATATGGTCTATCCTGGAGAATGTTCTATATGTACTTGAGAAAATGTATATTTTCCTGTTTATTACGTAGTGCTCTCTTTACTTCTGTTAGGATTACTTGGTTTATAATGTCATTCAAGTCTTCTATTTTTGTCATTGACTTTCTGCCCATAGGCTTTATTCATTATTGAAGGTAAAATTTAAAAATTTTTTAATTGTTATTGTAGAACTGACTATTTCTCCTTTTAATTCAGTTAATGTTAGCTTTCTACATTTAAAGGATTTGTTGTTTGGTGTATATGTGTCTATAATTTTTTATCTTCTTTGTAAGTTGATTCTTTTATCTTCTTTGCTCTTGTACATCTTGATGTAAAGTCTATATTGTCTGATATTAGTATGTTTTACTAATAAGAGAGGTAACCATGCCTCTTTTGGTTACCATTTGTATATATCTTTTTTCAGCTTTTCACTTTAACCTATGTGTATTAGATATAAAGTGACTGTTTTGTAGACAGAATATACTTGTATCATTTAAAAAATGTATTTTGCTAATCAGGAGAATTTAATCCATTTACATTAATTAACAAGAAGGATTTCTGACATTTGTTACTTGTTTTCTCTATGTCATAATGTTTTTGTCTCTCATTCCTTATTGCCTTATTTTGTGTATATTTTTGTAGTGAACCAATTTGATTCCCTTCTTATTTTCTTTTCTGTATATTCTTTAGATATTTTACTTTTGTTACCATGGGGATTACATTTAACATCCTTAATTTGTAGCAATCTACTTGAATTTGATACCAACAACTTTAGTAGCACACAAAAACTTCATATATATCTCTGTCTTCCCTGTTTATGTCATTGTTCTACAAATTACATCTTTATATATTGTGTGGACATAGTGTAACTTTATATTTTTATACATTTGCATTTTTTTCAATGAGTTTCTAGAGTTAGCCATGCCTGTCACAGTCACTACATTTGCATTTGAATCATGTAGTAAAGACAAAAGTGGAGTTATCATCAAAAAATAACATTTCTATTTGCCTATGTAGTTACTTTTACTGGAAATCTTAATTTTCATACACTTTTGTGTATTATATAGTGTTCTTTTAATTCAACCTGAAGAAATTCCACTCACATTTCTTATAGGGTAGGTCTAGTGGTAACACAATGCCACAGCTTTTGTTTATCCTGGAATGTCTTAATTTTTCCCTCCTTTTAAAAGGCTGGTTTTGCCAGATATAAAATTCTTGGTTGTCAGGGATTGTTTGTTTGTTTGTTTGTTTCATTCTTGTTTTTGTTTTTCTATCCCCTTCATAGGCTATTCCAGTGCTTCTGACTTCTATAGTATCTGATTTTTAAAAAAATGTCTGTTAGTTTTATCAATGATCCCTGTACATGGTGAGCTCTTTCTCTTTTGCTGCTTTTTAAAGATTTTTAAAAAATCTTTTGACTAATTAACTATAATATTTCTGACTGTGTGTCACTTTGAGTTCATTGAGCTTCTAGAATTTGTAAATTAATGTATTTCACTAGATTTGGGGAGCTTTTAGCTATTATTTCTTCAAAAATTTTTTACCCCTTTCTCTCCTCCTCCTGGAGCATCAGTAATGCAGATGTTGTCGACCTTTATGGTGCTCCACACTTACGCTCTATTCATTTTTCTTCATTCTTTTTAAAAATTTTCTGCTTCTCACATTCAATTTATTGTAATTGTTTTAACTTCTGGTTTGTTGATTATTTATTTTGTCAACACAAATCTGCTCTTGGACACCTTCATTTAATATTTTATTTCTGGTTGCAGAATGTTTAATTTTTAATAATTTCTGTTTTATTGATATTCTTATTATGTTTATATATTGTTTGGTTTTTTAAAAATTTCTTTCTCTATGTTTTCCTTTAGCTCTGTCAACATATTTAAAACTGTTGTTTTAAAGTCTTTGTCAAGTAAGTTCAATGCCTGAGTCTCTTCAGGGAGAATATTTGCTTATTTTATTTCTTTAAACGGGCCATACTTTCTTGTTTATTCATGTGAATTGTGATATTTTGGTGAAAACAGATATTCGGATATTATAATGTGTTATCACTAAAAATAAGATTCTTCTCTTTCTCCAGAGTTACCTATTTTTTTTTTTTTTACTTTTGAAGGTTGTAGTAGCCTATTAATTTAGTGACTTTCAAAAAGTAGTTCTGCAAATATTATATCCATTGCTGTGTGTTCACTGAAGTGTGTATTTCTTAGCTTTTGTTCATCTTGTGTTTTTACACAGATTTTCTTGAATGCCATGGGCTAAAACAAGCTAAATTATCCCATTGTTTTTGGAGACTGCCTCTGTGCCAGGCCACACTTTCTATACTTTGCCACTTTTCTCTAAGCCTAGGAATCAGCCTGAGGTAAAAACTTAGGGTTGCAACAGTCCTTTTGTGAATAGTCATCTGGCTGTGTACATACTCATGACTTTTGAAATCACCCTATATACACAGCTATTTTTGAATATCTTAGTTTCCTAAAGACACTTTCCCCAGTTGATTTTCCTAGGTCTTAGGTCATCTATTGTATATTTCCTATATATATATATATATATATATATATATATATATATATATTTTTTTTGAGTTGGAGTCTCACTCTGTCGCCCAGACTGGAGTGCAGTGGCCGCTCCCAGCCACCGCAGCCTCGACCTGCTGGGCTCCGGCGATCCTTCTGCCTCAGCCTTCCGTGTAGCCGGAATTACAGGCGCACGCTACCACGCCCGGCTGATTTTTTGATTTATTGTAGAGATGAGGTCTCGCTGCCCAGGTGGGTCTCGAACCCGTGGGCTCAGGCAATCCATTCACCTCAGCCTCCCAAAGGTGGGGGATTACAGGCTGAGCCACCGAGTCCGGCTCTCAACCAAAATATTTTGCCCAGGTATATAATGATTTTTAGTTTAGCTTGCTCTATTTTTGAGCAATGTCTATTATTTTTCTGATCCAAGTTCTGAGTTCAGCAAAACAGAGACCAGCACCTTGCATCAGTATTTTAGGTAGAACCAGTCATGGTAACACAGACATAAACAATAATTTGGGAATAATGTCTGTTTTCCTCTTTCTGGAACCAAGAGCTAGAATCCCACATTAGGAATACATGTTGTTGTCACTTCAAAATAATTATCATACTGATCAGTGGATAAAGGGCAAATAAAAATGCCACAAAGCTTTTCTATTGTTTTGAAACTGATTTTTTTTTCTTTATTCAACATTCTCTTGGTTGCTTTGACTGCTTTCCAGAGTTCTGACAAAATAATAGCCAAGATATGGAATCAATCTAGGTGTGCAACAGTGGATTAATGGATAAAGAAAATATGTTATATATGCACAATGGAATACTTTTCAGCCATAAAAAAAGGAATTCTGTCCCTTGCAGCTACACAGATGCAACTGGAGGACATTACATTAAGTGAAATAAGCCAGTAACCAAAAGTTAAACACAGCATGTTCTCATTCATAGGTGGAAGCTAAAAAACGTTGATCTCATAGAAGTAAAGAATAGAATAGAGGCTACCAGAGGCTGGGAGAGGTAGTGGAAAGGGACAGTATAAGAAGAGATTTGTTAAAAAATACAAAATTACAGCTGGGCAAGGTGGCTCAACCTGTAATACCAGCACTTTGGGAGACCGAGGTGAGTGGATTGCCTGAGCCCGTGGGTTTGAGACCTGCTTGGGCAACTTGGCAAGACCTTGTCTCTACAATAAATCAAAAATTACCCAGGTGTGGTAGCATGCGCCTGTAGTTCTGACTACTTGGAAGGCTGAGGTGGAAGGATTGCTGGAGCCCAGCAGGGCGAGACTGTGGTAGTCAGGAGCACGCTACTGCATTCCAGTCTGGGTGACAGAGTGAGACTCTAACTCCTCCAAAAAATACAAAATACGAAATTACAGCTTAATACGGTTACACAAAAGTTAGTTTTCCATATCCCTGTAGGCTGACTATAGTTAATAGCATATTATATAGTCTCAAGTAGCTAGAAGGATATTATTAATTTCTCTCAATATAAAATAATAATAAATGTTCCAGATGATGGATATTTTACTTATTCTGATTTGAACATTACACATTATATTATAGAGATATTGCTATATGTTTCATAAATATGTACGATTATTATGTCAACTTAAAAAGAAAAGGACTAACAAAACAAAAGAAATTGGTTATGAGAGTTTCTGCTTGTTTTTCAATATTTCTATGGAGAGATGAGGACTGCCTACTGTGCCATTTTGCTGATGGCACTCCTTGAAAAGGTAGTTTTGAATCATATACTCTATTGGATTGTATACTCTATTTGATTGTTTACATGGTGAAAAACTCAACTTCTGAATCAAGGGAATTAGTTTCCAGTATTCTGCTTACTTCTCCTGGACTTGGGAGTTTTGTAAAAATTTGATATTGCTTGATATTACATGCCACCACATGATAAATTACTGTCATGCCAAGATTTCATGCTGTATTCAAACATACAATTTGAGAAAACAGAATGATTTTTGAAGCTCTACGATCATGCCCCCCATGTACTCAGCACTCTTACCATATTACTGTCTGAATTCTTGCCAACTTCCTAGGAGGACAATGTGACTATAAATGTGACAGTGCCTTCTCAAGTGTAAATCATGTTTCAGATGTAGTGTCATTTCATCACAAAATCATTTCAATTTGCAAAATTCTTTGGTTAATAACTCAGTGTTTATTATATTTTTCTTTCTTTCTTTCTTTTAATTTTTGAGTTGCAGTCTCACTCTATCACCCAGACTGGAGTGCAGTGGCATGCTCCCAGTCACCGCAGCCTCAACCTTCTGGGCTCTGGTGATCCTTCCACCTCAATCTTCCAAGTAGCCAGAACCAAGGCGTGCGCTACCACACCCAGCTAATTTTTGATTTATTGTAGAGATGAGGTCCCGCCAAGTTGCCAGGGTGGGTCTCAAACCCATGGGCTCAGGAAATCCACTCACCTGGACCTCCCAAAGTGCTGGGATTACAGGCTGAGTCACCAAGCCTGGCCTATATTTTTCTTATACAGTGTGTCACCAGTTGACAAGGATTTTATTGATTATGGATTAATTTCTTCTCAAAGAAGAATAATACAGAGCCATGCACTCCATAACCACAAATAACTCAGCTATAATTGTGGGGTTTTCTTTTTTTTTATTGTAAAGATGTGGGGTAGAGGAGGTCAGAAAGATGGCAGCAAAGCCATTTGAACTATGCGAGTCCCCGTGTTAGTGAGTGTATAAAAAAATTTGTGTGCGTGCTAGTGAGCAAGTGGATGTGTGAGTGGCTGACTGAGTGAGGGCTAGGGAACTAGCGGTCAGGGTGCAGCGACTGGTGCCACAGTAGCTGGGATTGGACCCTAGCGATTCCAGGGAATAGAGGCTGAGTGCCACTTTCTTTTTCTTTTTTTTTTCCTTCCTTTTTAAAAAAATCAACAAGCCCTCCCTGGCAAGAAAATGATGGGTGAGACTGTCTAAGTGGGGCTCATGAGTGGGTGGACAGGATCCTGGGGCAACAACTGGTGCTGCAGCTTCTCTGCTTGGTCCCTGGCTCTTCCCAGTCACAGATGTGGAGCGCTGTTGTTTTCTTTAAAAACGACAGAAGCTTTCCTTTGAAAAAGCGGTGGGGGAGAAACTATCGCCCCGGCTCTCCCTCATCATTGAAGCAGGAGAGAGACTGTTGGCTCCTGGTTTTGCCTCACCACTTCAGCACCTGACAGGGCTCCGGAAGGGGGTGCGGAGGGAGTACAGAGGCAAATTCCCATGGAAGAGGACAAGAGAGGCACCCCACCACCATATTGAAGGCAGGACAGGAAAGTGCTCTGATTTGCTCATTATGGACCAACAGACAGGATGTCTATGACTGGTGGATCAACTACTCAGGGATTGATCATGACCCAGAGGGAATATCCTGACAGCACAAATTTCAGAGGGACCTGATGAGTGCTGAGTTCCAGGTACCCTACCCTCTACCCTGTTCCAGCCACAGGACAAAGGGTGTGGCCAGAAAAGGACGAGAAAGAACTCCAAAGAGATCAGTAGTGAGTCTAGGGCTGACCCAAACCCCCTCCTCCCCAGCAATCCTCTGAATGTCAGACCCACACAGCTGGGCTACACCTGAAAGGGACAAACCCAGGCAAAGCCTGGATCAGCTGTAATAGGAAAACTTCATTCCAGGATAGGCCTGGCTGGGGCACCCCCAGTGAGAGTACATACCTGGGGAAGAGACAATCCGTACCTCCCCATGGAAGGAGATCTGCCTGACTATAGGAGAGTGGGAGGGGAGGACAGCAACCCCACCCACCTCCACTGCCCCTCCTCCTTCCCTGCTTCATTTCCTGAGAAGAGAGTGAAAGAAGTGGCTCTGCAGGAGAGACCCGATTAGAGGAACAATTACAGAGCCTATCTAAAAAAGGTGGGGTTTTTACTCAATTTATTTTCAATTAAAAAAATTTTTTTGACTGTTTATTAGTTCATCTATTTATAAAATATTTTCCCTTTGTGCATGAATGTGTATGAGAGGATTTGATCTGCAACCCCCCCAAATTGTTTTTTCTTTCTTTTCTTTTGCTGTTTCTTTGTTTTTTTCTGTTTATGTGTGTATGTGAATGATTGAGAGTACATCTTTCAATTTTGTTGTTGTTGTTGGTTATTGCTCTTCTGAATTTTTTATAGTTTAAGGGGTTTGTCAATATATGTATGACAGTTCAACCTGAATCCCTTCTCATCCTCCCCCTTCAGACTTTCTGTTTTTCATCTCTATTCACTTTGTGCTCGGCGTGTGTGTGTCTCTAGTTTACTTGGGGGGGGTGTGGTTGTTTGTTTTGCTTTGTTGTTATTTCAGTATGTTATGGGGTGTGTGTATGTGTTGGATTGTTTTGCATTGGTTTCTGCTTTGCGTCGTCATATAGAATGGTGGTAGGGAGTGGGTCTCAGAGAGCACATACCACAATAAGTGAACATTTTAACTTGCAAGTAGTTTCTAATTTCTAAGGCCCATCCCCCACTTTATTCAAATTTCAAAAACTACAAGAGACAGCAAAGCTTCCCATCCATTATCCTATTTCAAAATAGAACAAATCCAGAACCTGGATCAGGGAAGAATAGAGAACTGAGCAAACATCAGAAGGGAAAGCCTCTCCCACTGACACTGAACAACAAAACTAAAGAGAAAAAATGAGATCTGTCACAAATGAGGAAAAACCCAATGAAGACCTCTGGAAATTTCAAAAGTGCCAAAGACAAAACTCATGAAAAATCAGACCTTGGTGTCCAAACAATGGAAGTCACCAACGATTGTCCCCATAATGTGACACGGTTTAGGAAATGGATGGAAAGAGTGAATAAGACTCAAGAGAGACAAATGCAACGCTAAAAGAACTTGCAACAGAGATTTTGGCAATAAAAAATTTTATCCAGGAAATAAATAACAGAATGACAAGCATGGAAAGCAGAATTATTCTAGCTGAAGAAAGAATCTCAGAACTTGAAGACAAGAACATTGCATTAACCCAATCTATAAAAGACATAGAAAGAAGACTCAGAAAGAATAAAAACTACAAGCGATGTGCAATTATATCAATAGGTCAAGCCTGTGCCTGATTGATACCCAGAAGTAGAAAGGGAACTAGAGAGCAACTTGGAGCAAGTATTCCAGGAGGTAATCCAAGAAAACTCATGTCATCTCACCAGAGATGTGACCAGCAAAGCACAAGAGACACAGAGAATCCCCACAAGACATCAGATGAGAAGATCAATGCCTAGACACATAGTAATTCACCTACACAAAGTAGGCACAAAATAAAAAATCCTAAAGGCAGCAAGAGAGAAAGGTCAGACTACCTACTGGGGAAAACCAATCAGAATAGCAGCAGACCTATCAGCAGAAACACTACAAGCAAGAAGGGACTGGATCCATATATTTAAAGACTTCAATGATAAGCAATTTAAATCAAGAAGGTTCTATCCAGCCAAGTTCAGCTTCATCAGTGATGGAAAACTAAAATCCTTCCCAAACTTTCAGTCCCTAGGAGATTATGAAGTTGCCAGACCAACTCTATAGGAGATGCTTAAAAGGTATTAAGCACAGATGAAAGGAAAAAAAAAGAATGACCACACTCTTGCCAAGAGAACAGCAGAGCACAGAATCAACAGAGAATATAACGCAATAAGAAATTTGAAAATGCACATACATTAACCCCAAAACCAAAAGAAAACAAGCAAATGCAGAAAATACTTCATGAGAACTCCTTGACAAGGAGGAACAATCACATTTCAATAATCACCCTGAATGTGAATGGACTAAATGCACCACTGAAAAGGCACAGAGTGGCAGACTGGATAAGAAACCATGACCCAATTATTTGCAGCATCTAGGAGACTCATCTCACTTCACCCCCCTTAAGGGATGCACACAGACTCAAAGGATGGAAATGAGCTTCCAGGCAAATGGATCACAAAGGAAACCGGGAGTTGTGATCTTAATAGCAGATAAAACAACCCTTAAGCTACCAAAAATTAATAAAGATAGCCATGCTCAGTGGCTCAGCCTGTAATCCCGCACCTTTGGGAGGCTGAGGCTAGTGGATTGCCTGAGCCCGTGGGTTCGAGACCCACCTGGGCAGGGAGACCTCATCTCTACATTAAATAAAAAAATCAGCCAGGCATGGTAGCGCATGCCTGTAATTCCAGGTACTCAGAAGGCTGAGGCGGAAGGATCGCCAGAGCCCAGCAAGCGAGGCTGCGGTGGCTGGGAGCAGCCACTGCACTACAGTCTGGGCGACCGAGTGAGACTCCAACTCAAAAAAAAAAATTTAATGAAGATGCAAAAGGATACTACATAATGAAAAAGGTTTAATTCATAAACAAGAAATATCCATCCAAAACATATATGCACCCAACACAGGAGAACCAGCATTTAAAAGGAACTACTAAATAAATTTTAAAAGATATTGACTCTAACACTATTATAGCAGGGGACTTGAATACCCCACTGACAGCCCAAGAAGGATCACAGAGACAAAAAATAAGCAAGGAGATCCAGAACCTAAACTTGACACTTGACCAAATGGACTTAATAGATACCTAGAGATTATTCCACCCAACAACCACAGAATATATATTCTACTCATCACCACAAGGAACATAATCCAAGATTGATCACATTCTTGGTCATTGGTCATAAATCAAAGATAAACAAATTTCATAAGGTTGAAATCTTCCCATGCACATTCTCAGACAACAGTGGAATAAAAATAAATATCAACACCAACATTTTTCCAAAGTCTACAAAGACATGGACACTAAACAGCATGATGCTGAACAACTACTGGGTCAACACTGAAATCAAAATAGAAATTGAAAGATTCCTGGAAACAAATGAAAATGAAGAAATATCTTACTAAAACCTCTGAGATACCATGAATTAGTTCTAAGAGGGGAATTTATATCTCTATTACAACAAATCAAGAAAACAGAAAGATCACAACTGGAAAACCTAACAAATCACCTAAGGGAATTGGAAAAGGAAGACCACCACAACCCCAACTTTAGAAGAAGAATCCAAATAACACAAATAAAGCCCCAAATACGGGACATAAAAGACAAAAATATCATAGAAAACATCAACAAGCAAAAAGCTGGTTATTTGAAAGAATTAACAAGATTGATGGACCCCTAGTCAGAATGACCAAGAAAAAGAGAGAAAACTCCAAATAAACACAATCAGAAAAGCAAAAGATCAAATCACAACTGACCCCAAAGAAATACAAAAGATTATCAGAGATTACTATGTACACCTATACTGAAACAAACTTGATAGCCTAAATGAAATGGAGGACTTTCTGACATCACAAATTCCACCCAGGTTGAAACAAGAAGACATTGAGACACTAAATAGACCAATAACAACCCAGGAAGTTGTATCTGTCATAAGAAAACTACCTGCAAAAATATCCCTGAACCGGATGGCTATCCAGCAGGATTTTACAAAATGTACAAGATACCAATCCTATTGAAAATATTCCAGGCAATTGAGAAAGATGGAATTCTCCCCAAATCATTTTACAAAGCTAACATCACATTGATACCCAAACCGGGTAAAGATCCAACAAAAAGAGAACTACAGGCCAATATCCCTTATGAACATAGATGCAAAAATCCTCAAAAAGATTCTAGCAAATTGGATCCAAAGACACATATCAAAAATCATCCACCATACCAAGTAGGCTTCATATCCAGGATGCAAAGTTGGTTCAATATTTGCAAGACCATATATGTAATTAAATAATTCAACAGATGTAAAAACAAGAACCACATGATTATCTCATTAGATGTAGAAGAAGCTTTTGATAAAATTCAGCATCCCTTCTTGATAAAAATCCTCAAACACCTAGGAATAGAAGGAACATACCTCAAAATAGTAAGTGCCATCTACAATAAACCCACAGTAAACATATTTCTAAATGGACAGAAGCTAGAAACATTTCCCCTGAAAACTGGAACAAGACAAGCCTGCCCACTCTCACCCCTCTTGTCAATATTGTGTTGGAAGTCCTAGCTTGGGCAATTAGACAAGAGAAGGAAATCAGAGGTATCCAAATAGGAAAAGAAGAAGTCAAGTTTTCCCTCTTTGCTAATGATATGATCCTATACCTTGAAAATCCAAGAGAATCAGTCAAAAACCTGCTTTCACTGATCATGGCTTTTAGCAAAGTCTACGGTACAAAATAAATGTGCAAAAGACAGTTGCATTCCTATATACCAAAAACAAGCAGACAGAGACCCAAATTAAAAGCACAATACCATTCACAATAGCCACCAAAAAAAAAAAAAATGAAATACTTCGGCATCTTCCTAACCAGATAAGTGAAAGACCTTTACAATGAGAATTACAAAACGCTGCTCAAAGAAATCCAAGAAGACACAAACAAATGGAAAAATATCCCATGCTCATGGATAGGAAGAATCAACATTGTTAAAATGTCCATCCTACCAAAGGCAATCTACAGATTTAACACATTACTCATTAAGTTACCAACATGTTTCTTCTCAGTCCTGGAAATGACAATACAGAAATTCATATGGAAACATAAATGACCATGAATAGTCAAAACAATCCTTAACAAAAGAAACAAAGCAGGGGGTATCACACTTCCAGACTTCAAACTTTACTATAAGCCTACAGGAATCAAAACAGCTTGGTATTGGTACAAGGACAGGCACATAGACCAATGGAACAGGATAGAGATTCCAGAAGTAAAGCCTCAATTCCTTAACCAACTCATGTTTGACAAGGCCTCCAGCAATAAACCACTGGGGAGAGGAGAATCTATTCAGTAAATGGTGCTAGGAAAACTGGCTGACCACATGCTGAAGATTGAAACAGGACCTCTATCTGTCACCATACACAAAAATTAACTCTAAATGAATCAAAGACCTAAATGTGAAACCTCAAACTATAAGAATATTTCAAAATGCAGGAGACACTCATAGGGAAACTGGAACTGGGAACCAAATCCTATTCAGAATCCTAAAGTCCAATGCCGTAAGAAATAAGATAGACAAGTGGGACCTCATCAAACTGACAAACTTCTGCAAATCAAAAGAAACCATCAAGAGAGCAGGGAGATAGGCCACCAAATGGGAAAAAATATTTGCCAACTGTGTATCTGAAAAAGTCCTCACATCTAAGATCTACAAGGAACTCAAAAGTGCTGAAAGGAAAAAAATAAACAACCCCTTTAAAAAGTGGGAAAAAGACATGAATAGACACTTCTCAGAAGAAGACATACTGGCAGCCAACAGACACATGTAATGTGCTCAGTCTCACTCATCATTAGAGAAATGCAAATCAAAACCACTTTGAGATACCATCTAACCCCAATAAGAATGACCATCATTAATAAAACAAACAACAACAGATGCTGGCAAGGGTGTGGAAAAAAGGAAGGATTCTACACTGCTGGTGGAAATGCAAACTAGTGCAACCTGTTTGGAAGGCAGTGTGGCAATTTCTGAAAGATGTAGAAATTGACCTTCCATATGACCCAGCAATTCCCCTATTGGGAATATACCTGGAGGAACTCAAATCATTCTACAAAAAATATACCTGCACACGTATATTTGTTGCAACTCTATTCACAATAGCAAAAACATGAAACCAACGGTGTTGCCCATCAAAACTGGAGTGGATAAAAAAAATGTGGTACATATACACAATGGAATATTATGCATCCATAACAAGGACAAACATATGGACTTCACAGCAACTTGGATAGATCTGGAGTCGATCATACTCTGTGATCTCTCACAGGAACAAAGAACAAAGTACCATATGTTCTCACTCATCAGAGGACCTTGAACAATTATAATACTGTAAGAAAGGGATTGGCAGTAGTGGGAAACTGGTCAATTTTATATAAACTCCACAAAAGTTACATTTCTTATGCCATAGTGGAGAAGTAGAAACTTTTAAACTTGCCTCCTTTTAGGAACCATCTTTAACTATACATGTTGTCAACTCATTGAGTTTCAGCAACAAATAACTAAGTTCCCTTCAAGATCATTTAAAATTGAGCTTCTGTGGAGGTGTTGAAAGAAGATTTATGAGCAAGTAGATAAAATGACATAATGAGAATGGTATCTACCATGTGAACTTGCATGTTTCCCACTTACTCTTAGGAAATTTCATCACAAGTTTATTTAGAGGATATAATAACAGAAAAACTTTATTATTCCCAGAATTATACCTCTGTTTAAAAATAACAAATGCATCTTTTATTTAATGAACTTTAGAACCCATACCCAAGAGAATTTCCTATTTTCTCCATTGCTTCCTTTGAGCCTAATAATGAGAACTGTAACATCAGCAATTATATCTCTATCATGGCACATGCCCAGAACTGAGACTAGATACAGAGGGCGCAATTCAGTAAATAATATGTGTCCAGGAGCCTATGTTATGACTCCATTAGCTTACTATAGGGTGAATTATGTTATTTTGCAATGTGAGCATATGGTATTAACTGAAAATCTGCTGGGAATGTGAGACCTCAAAGGTCTGAGTCGTGTGTAATCTATCCCTACATGGAATTATTTCCTCAAACCTCTTTCTGGTACCGTCTCTTCATTTATGACAAGGTAAAAAATATGTCTGCCCTTACCTGCGTCATGGCACTGATGATTGAAGGAGAGGACACACAGAAGGATACTTAGGAAAAGTTTACTTAATTTTTTATTCTCTCTACAAATGTAAATATTATTTACACAAAGAATTTGTTCAAAGCTTTGAAATTCTAGCACCAGGGAAACTAGCATTTATTTGCCAGGTTAGATATTTTCAAACATATTATCTCTCTTCCAAAATGGTGGTCTGAGGAGCTTCACAAACATGCTTTCTGGTGAAACAATTACAACTGTTGAAACAAACAACTGTTTAAAGTCTCTTTAAATTGTTCTTAAGGCATACAGCCAATGAGGAAACACTTACTCAAGCAAATTTACTAAATCTTGGATAGAACAATGAGAGTTTGTAGCACTTAAGTCAAAACTCACTTCCTCCCTCCTCTTACCTTGGTTCTCTGTGGAAGGCTATGGCCAAGAAGATAGGGTTCCCTTTTTCTCAGCTTCCAGTCAGGGGCAACCGTATTTCCCTGGAAAGAACAACTAACCTGGATTTATTTTTCATCTTCTCCTCTATCTCTGCCATTAGTTTTGTAGAGAATAAATTCCATGTGAGTGTGACTGTCAGGATAAGAACTCCCTTCCTTCACCAAGACCACACTCATAGGATGAAGACACTATCTTAGTCAAAGAAAACCAAGGATGTTTCCCTCACTCTAGCCTGCAAATAGGCAAATGCTCCATAATGGGAGGGGCAAACTGAGAAGACCAGAGATTACCACCCACTGTCCTCTCCTCTGCTCAGAGAGAAGAGAGACACTGTGTGTGCTCCCAGATCCAAAACACTGACTCAGATATTTTTCCCAGAAAAGGGGGCAGGCCTTAAGGACAGAGATTTCTGAAGCTTTCTTCAAAGGAACTGAATTTATTTGAACAGAATGTGGGTAAGTGAAAGCAATAAAGTAGACAGAGGACCATAGCTCCACAGACGAACAAGCTAAACCATAGACAAACTAGTTTATCAAGAAGACCAGGGAAGGAGGCAGACAAAAGGAGTCCCCCAGGAGTTAGAAGAAACCTCAAAAACTACTTTTGTAGAGGGACCCAAAATAATTGGATCAGACTATGGAGCAATGTATACACCAAGGCAGTGTTAAAAACAATAGAGAAATTACTAAAGGCTAACTGCTGAGTGTGATATTAACAGAGGCCCACAGTTTAGAGACAGAACCGGAATTAGACAGTTGAAGAAAGCTCTGCTAAAACTTATTTTTATCCCAGAATGTTTGTGTGTATACCCAAGACTGCTCTTTGAGAAACAACATCAGAAGTTTCACACTGTGAAGAGAATAGAGAGAATAGACTGTACTAAAACAACCAAGTCACTAGACAAATAAGCAATAACAAGTCCTGTGGGAGGGATATATCAGCATTCAGATTTCAATGATAAAATCAATCACCCAAGAAGAAATAATATTTTACTCCTCAAACAGAATCCTCTATAAAATAGAGGAGGAAAGAACACTTCTCAACTTATTTTGTGAGACTATTATTACCCTGATAGATATAAAAACCAGACAAAGGTATCACAGGAGAAGAATATTATATATCAATTCTCTTGTGAATATAGCACAAAAATTCTTTATTAGGAGACAAAATTAAAGAACACGCTAAAGATTATTCACAATAACCATGAAGAATGTATCCAAAGAAGGCAAGATTGGTTTCACATCCAAAAATTAATTAATGTTATAAACCATATTAGTAGAATGGAAGAAAACCAATCATGTCAATAGACACATAAATATCTAACATTCATTCATGACCAAAACTCTCAACCTGATAAATGGCATCTATGAAAAAACTAAAGAGAACATTGTACTTAATGGTGCAAGACTGAAAAGCTTTCTCCCTAATTTAGGAATAAGGAAAGGATGGCAACTCTTACCACTTCTATTCCACATTTTACTGGAGATTCTAGACAGGGCAATTATGCAAGAAAAAGAAACAGAAGACATTCGTGTTGCAAAGAAATAAGTAAAACTTCTTCTTACCAGGTGATTTAATCCTGTATGTAGAACATCCTAAGGAATTCACACACACACACACACACACACACACACACACACACACACACACACCCCTAACTAAAAAACAAACTAGTACAACTATAATGTAATAAAGGATGCATGTTTGAAGGATACAAGATCAATATATAAAAATTAGTTGTATTTCCATACATAAGTAATAATAATTCAAATATGAAATTAAGAATATAATTTATTTCTTAAAATAAAAACTTAAGAATTCACTTAAAAAAGAATATTGTACAATATTTATACTCTGAAAATTGCAACATAATTTTAAGGAAAATTATAAAGAAGATCCAAATAAATAGAGAAATGACAAAATAATTATTCAGATGTTGGAGTCAGCAACAAGGACTATGAGATAGCTATTATAGTATAAGGAAAAAAAGATGAAGAGAATTAATGGCAGGAATTTGAGAAGATTCTTATAATATTTAAGAGAATGAAATTATCTTAGAAAGTCTAAACACAATATCTAAACTTGATAATTCACTGATTCCATGTTAGAGCAGTCCAGACACAGCAGAAGATGGAAATAGTAAATGCAGACAGATCAATAGAAAGTATCCAAACTAAAACACAAAAAGAATAAAAAATTTGAAAATTGAGAACAGACTATAAAAGATGTTAAGAAAACTTTGAGATGATCTAATATGTATTTAATTGGAATTCAGAAGGAGTGATAAGAGAGAGAACGGGTAGAAACATGAGACAATGACAAAAAAAAAGTTTCAGAATCTGATATAAAATAAAAACCATAGATTCAAAACATTCAACAAAACTTAAGCAGGTGGAAAAAAAAAAAAGAAAACCCCAATAACACGTAGGGGCAAACAATAGCCAACTTCTGATAACTATAGAGTCAGGAAGTGAGGGAAATCTTAAAAGCAGTGAGGGAAAAAAGATACATTTATTACCTAGAAAGGGCCAATGTTAAGATTGGCAAATGACTTTTCAAGTGAATGCATTCAAGTCATAAAACAATGGGATACCATCTTTTTTTTTTCAGTTGGAGTCTCACTCTGTCACCCAGACTGGAGTGCAGTGGCCGCTCCCGGCCACCGCAGCCTCGACCTGCTGGGCTCCGGCAATCCTTCTGCCTCAGCCTTCCAAGTAGCCGGAATTACAGGCATGTGCTACCATGCCCGGTTGATTTTTTGATTTATTGTAGAGATGAGGTCTCACTGCCCAGGCGGGTCCTGAACCCGCAGGCTCAGGCAATCCACTCACCTCAGCCTCCCAAAGGCGCGGGATTATAGGCTGAGATACCATCTTTAAAAGAAAACAGCATGTGTGTTGGGGGGGGTGGTGGTGAGGTGACTACAAAGTAAGAAATTTGTATTCAGTGAAAATATCCTCCACAAATAAGGGATAAATATAAATATTTCCATGGGAACAAAATCTGAAAAAATCTGAAAGAATTTTCTACCATGAAATCTGTTCTAAGTAAAATATTAAAGGAAATTTTTCAGTCTGGAGGAAAATGATCCCAGATGGGAGTACTAAAAGAAATAAGGAGTGCCAGAAATAGTAAAAATGTAAGCAAACATAAAATAATATTGACTATTTAAAGCACTGATAATAATATCTTGTGGGATCCATATATTTGTGAAGTAAAATAGCACAAAAAGCAGGAGAGAATATGCATACAGAAAACAATTGTAAAGTTTTGCATTATTTTTGGCATAATAAAAGTACCAACTTTAAGGTAGACTGTAAAAACTCAAGGATACATATTGAAATCTTCATTATAATCGCTAAAGACCAATGCAACAAATGTGCAACTGAAAAGCTAGTAAAGGTGATGAAATGAAATAAGAAAAAAACTTGATTCATCCAATACAAGTCTGAAAAGTAGAAAAAGAAAAAACTATGGATACAATAATTAGAAGACAAATGCCAAAATGAAAGAACTAACCCCAGTTAAATCAATGATGACCAAATGCAAATGATTTAAACACCTTAATTAAAAGGCTGAGATTGTCAGATTGGATTAAAAAATAACATATGCTCACTAAAAGAGACATGTTTTAAATATAAGAAACAAATAGATTGAAAACAAATGTCCCAAGATAAATTATTGAGTATATTTATCAAAAGACTTGCATAAGAATGCTCACAGCAGCTTTAGATACATAAGAGCCTAAACTTGGAAATGACTCAGGATGAATTATATATACATGTAACATATGAATAAATCTCGCAGACATTACATTGACAAATAGAGGTAGGCACAACAATTTATATATTCTATGCTTATCTATTTATATATAATGACTAACAACAGGAAAAACTAATCAATGATGGTTGAAGTCAGAGTAGGCATTATCTCAGAAGGAAGGATTACATTGATTGGAGTATGCAAGAGAAAACCTTTGAGGATACATAAATGTTCTTTATCTTAGTCTGGGAAGTGGTGACATGGTGTAATCACTTTCCAGATCAAGATAAACCATGTAACTGCTTCCCAGACAAAGATAAAGAACATTTATGTGTGTGTATATATGTGTGTGTGTATATATATATATATATACACACACACACACACACACTGTATATAAATTTCTTGAGCTGTATAAATCTAAATATATATGTACGTATATATAAATTTATTAAGCCGTACATTTAAGATCAGTTCCCTTTGTTCACTGAAATGAATGTATGCTATACATCACCTAAGAACAAAGAACAGCAATGAATGCATAAATGAGGTTAAAGTGCTTAATTGAATTCCCAATCTTTCATGGCTACCATTTTAAGGTACAGCCAGTTTTTCACCATAATAAATAATATTTTTAGAAAGAAGATGACACCACACTTACAATTTTACAAAATAAGAAGAAATAATTGTCAATATAATGATAATAAAGGCAATGAAAATGAGTACAAATGATGGAAAGGATTCACAGAATCAGAAAGACTCAGCAGCAGAACCAGGAACAGATTTGGAAAAATCAGAAATTCATAATCACGGACTTGGCAGCAACTTAGATGGAGTTGGAGACCATCAGACTAAGTGAACTATCATAGAAACAAGGAACTGAACACCACAGGTTCTCACTCATAAGTGAGCCCTGAACGCTAGCTACATTAGCATAAGGGTGGGATCAGCAGTTGCTGGGCACTGCTAGGGAAGGGAGGAAGAAAGGAGGGTGGCGGGGGTGGGGGTACATGACAACACAAAGGGTACCTGGTTCACTACCAGGGATTGTGAGGGCCAGTTAGAAACACAAACTTCACCTACATGCTACTTACTTATGCAGTTAATCCTCAGTTGTGCCCCATATCTCTATAATAAAAAATAAATTTAAAAAGAAATTCATAACTCATAATATAATAATATTATATATTATGTTATATAGAATGGCAATAAATATGGTAATGCCTGGAAAAGAACTGTATGCCCTCATATAAGTTACTTTCAAAATTATCAGTAAAACTGATAGTCTCTCAAAAATGAAATATTAAGTGTAATGTATACACACAATGTATTTGTGACACATTTTTTCCCATTTTTCCTGATTCTATATTTTTGACTACAATAAACATTAATACTATTATGATTATTTCTAGTTTTGATCCTTTATTTCATTATCTGTACAAGAGGAGAGAATAAAAACGACGTAAGATAGTTTCTTCCTTCCTTCCATTTGTAATAAGTCAATTACTCTATTTAATGGGACCTATCTCCACTCAACTCTGCACTCCACTTCACCTACTCCCTGCCATTTTTTCCCAGAGAGCTTTAAACTTTCAAAATCAAATACATAGGGGTGAGAAGTTTTTAACAAATTTGCTGTTAATTTGTGAGATAAAAGTTACCACCCATTCCTCCAACATTTCTACACTTCCTTCTAGGATGCTATCTGAGAGCACCTCTCTTGAATACACTTTTGTAGAAATTGATCTCTCTCCACAGTCAACTGTGGATAAAACCCAGTCAGGTAATTGAATTACTCAGTCAGATGACAGCAAGGTTGACAAGGCAAAACCAGTCCACTGTCACCAAGTCACAGATGGCCAGCCCTGAAGGAAAGGTATGTGAGAGACAAGCAAGTATCCCAACACATCCATACTGTGAAGCATGTGAACATCTGGCACCAATTTGTTCACTTCCCTTTTCAGGGGGGCAAGTGTGTGTGTGTGTGTGTGTGTGTGTGTGTGTGTGTGTGTGTGTGTGTGTGTGTGTGTGTGTGTGTTTCAGTGCAATTTACACAGGTGAGAACTTCCAGAAGCAAGGCACAGAGGACAACTGGAATAAGTGAAAGAGAACCCTGCTAATAAAATGTGCTCTTCTAGGGTCACCTATGGAAGGATCAAGACGTTTTTCTCTGTCTTCCACAAGCAAGAAACGTTAAGTTTTTCAGAGTTTCAAGAAATGGACGTCTGACCCAATCTATGCAGATGGGTGAAACTGTCTCCAATTAGAGGTCAATTGCCTCTTCCTGAGATTCTCCAGTTTTGCCTTTTCCTCATACTCCATTAGATAACCTAATATCTATAATATGTCATCTCTCATCTGCACTAGCCTAGGCCTCACACCCTGTTTCTTGTAGGTTCTGCAGTGTCCATGCCTTGGCTCCACTGTTATTTTCTTTGCTCCCTCACATCTTCCCTCTGCTCTACCCATCTTTTCTCCCCTTTCACAGGTCCCCTAACTCTTCATAAGCCCATGTGGGTCAAATCCAGTATCTCAGGTAGCCCTCTCCTTGCTTTCCTCTCAAGAATCCTCCCCCTTTTCATGGTATTCTCAGGGCTTTGGACTAAGATCAGCTGAGGTTACATGCTGGACATAAAGTAGAGGAGGATGCTGTGCCATTGGCTCTAGCTCAGTTGTCCAGACAATCTTGCACAGGAATTTGTCAGCCTACATGCAACTTGCAGGTACATCCCTGAGTGTGTGTTGCCCTCTAGAATTTCACGGAGAGGCATTGCTCTGCTTTGAAAAAAAGTTTGAATGTTTCTGAATCTCAGTTAAAAGACCATCTAATCTTATCAAAATATCACTTGACTCCTAAGAGGAATGACATCTGTTTGTGGGAGGTCACCTTTTATTGAGTGTGAAAGGAAAAAGCAAGAAAAGACTGGCATCTAGTAAAAGCCATGCTGTCCTGGACTGCATGTCCTCCTCTGGTGCTCACCACGAGCCCCGTTCTGTGGCCTTTGAAGCCTCATACACCTTATGGATCAAGGCCCTTACTAGATTGTGAGAACCATGTGCATCATCATTATATGAATAATAATCATGATCTCTAATGTTGGGAAACATTCATGTGACAGTGGATATGCCATTTTTCATCTGTTGGCCTCATTTTCCACATCTGCAAAATTGTAAATATTAGAAGGATTCTAGAGGTTCATGAATATTTATTTAATATGTGTCTTTCTAGGAACCAAGGTTCTAGGATGCAATTATAGAATCTTTTTCCAAACATTTTCCCCAAAGTTTTATGATGCAGAGAATACACTTGCAATTTTGTAAGGGGAATGACAATATTCAAGTAAGTGACACATTTACCATCCTCCACCAAGGGTGCGAAAAATAACAGTCTTGGAAAGAAGAATAACAGTCCCTTTATTCTCAGAGTTCCCAGGACCCAAAGGAAGGGCATGCAACCAACTTGCTGAGGGACTTTTATCTACACACACACAGACTCTGTTTTCACCCCACAGTCAAGGCTGGGGATGCTGCAACAAGACTATTGCCCAGGCACTGCCAACCACATCTTTGGGTTCAATCTCTAGGAAAGTCAGAAAAGAAGAGAAGTGAGGAGTAGTTAGGTAATAATAACTTACCTTTATAGACATTATTTTAACTCTTATAAAAATATTCAGTATCTTGCTTGTATAACTAAATATATAAAAATAAGTTAAAAGAGAGCTAAATAGATTTTCCTTCCTCCATTTTCTGGTTTTTCATTTCTTCCTTTATTTCTCTCTGCCTTCTTTCCTTTTCCTTTTCCTTTTTCTTTTTTTTTTTTGAGTTGGAGTCTCACTCTGTCACCTAGACTGGAGTGCAGTGGCTGCTCCCGGCCACCGCAGCCTCGACCTGCTGGGCTACGGCGATCCTTCCGCCTCAGCCTTTCAAGTAGCCGGAATTACGGGCATGTGCTACCACCACCCGGCTGATTTATTGATTTATTATAGAGATGAGGTCTCGCTGCCCAGGCGGGTCTCAAACCTGCGGGCTCAGGCAATTCACTCACCTCAGCCTCCCAAAGGCGCGGGATTACAGGCTGAGCTACCGAGCCCAGCCTTCTTTCCTTTTTCTGTCTCTCTCTCCTAAAATGTGCCAAGGTAGCATATCCTTTAGGACCTCTTCTAGTAAGAGTTGATACAGTTTTCTTTATGACATAGGTAGGGTATGTTAAAAGTGGAACCCCATGTCCTCACTCCATAGGAGAGATGGTAGAACCCCTAGTCCTCTGCTCTCACTCATATCCCTCTAATAACTCCTGGAGGAGTTGCTTGATCCTCCAACCCAGTCTAGTCTGTGAAGTAACTATGAAACTCGTCTCCTAACCTGTCCCTCACTTCCTCCACCTCCATGCCACATTACTGTGACTCATAGACAGTTCCACTTGGATGACATTTTCCTCTTCAAACTCAACTTGCCCCAGACTGAATCTATCCTTCCCTTCTGATTCTCCAGTATCTGTGGGATCAGGTTCTATCACTTCCTCTTAGAAAGGTCTCCTATGTATGGTTTCTATTTTTTATTCACACTACCATGCCCTAGGCTCACATAATGGGAATGGGATCTCAAGGGTCATTTGGTCTTATTCTCTGCCATCATGCCCTATAGAAACTCCAGCAGGAGCAGGGGAGGCACACTTCACTGCTGGGAGCTCAACACCTTACTTGTTAGCTTGAGTCACCCCCGCCTCTATGATTTTTACATTTTCTGCCTTCTTGGCCCCACAGAACCAAAAAGATCATTCCTCCACATGACAGCCTTGAAGAAATTCAGAGCGTATCTGTGTCATCTCTGAGCCATTTCTCAGCACCATTTAAGTCTGCACATGACATCACTTATTCCTCCCTTTCCGGGTCAGTACACTGTACACTGTCAAAGTGAAGGCCCTCATTCAAGTATGGTCTGTGGGTGGAAAACCCTGGAAGGTGGTCTCTTTCCTAAACATTCCAGAGCCCAGAAGTCTGAGGACTGCAGCTAAGAAGTTAGTCTCATCAGGAAGCTGGTGGGTATGCAGCAAATGCTGTCTCCTCCTTGGCTCTCAAAGGCATTCAAAAGAAACTTGAATTACTGCTGATGGAGTGCAGGTTGTTTGTTTTCATGATGTTAAATACCTTCTGTAAAGACGAGTAATATTAACTGAGAAATACTTGACAATTCCACAATATAGCTGGGCTTCCTTTATTAAAGTAGAGTGACATGCAAAATTAGTATATGATCCCATGCTACTTGTGATAGTTAATTTTGTCATCTTGGCTAGGATGATACCCAAAACTGGGTTAAACACAAATCTGAATGTTACTGTGAAGATACTTTTTAGATAAGTCTAAGATTTAAATCAGTAGATTTGAGTAAATAAGATTATCCTCCATTATGTGAATGAGCCTCATTCAATCAGTTGGAGGCCTTAAGGAAAACAACAACAACAACAACAACAATAGAGAGAGAGAGAGAAAATTTTGTCACCAGACCATCTTAGACTCAAGATTTGACACAAGATCTTCCCTAGTCTATCAGGTTGACCTCCAGATTTTGGACTTGCCAATCCTCCACAATCACATGAGGCAATTTCTTAAAATAAACCTCCCTTTCTCTCTTTCTTTCTCTCTCTACACACACACACACACACACACACACACACACACACACACACACACACACACAAACTCTATCGGTTCTCCAAGCCTCCACAATCACATGAGGCAATTTCTTAAAATAAACCTCCCTTTCTCTTTCTTTCTCTCTACACACACACACACACACACACACACACACACACACACACACACACACACACACACTCTACCGGTTCTTATTTCTCCAGAGAACACTTAAGAGATTTTTTTTTAGTTGAATTCTCACTCTGTCACCCAGGCTGAAGTGCAGTGGCATGCTCATAGCCACTGCAGCCTCGACCTGCTGGGCTCAGGTGATCCTTCCACCTCAGTCTTACAAATAGCTGGAACCACAGGACCATGTGACCATACTCAGCTAATTTTTTAAAAAATTTATTGTAGACATGAGGTCTCGCCAAGTTGCCTAGGCTGGTAAGAGATCTTTTAAATGAGCATATGTTCGTTTATTTTCATGTTTAACTTTATGCATTATAAAATAACCTCTTTGGGTTAATTTTATATTGTTTAAACTCCCAGCACTTTCTCTTTCATCCTTTTTGCTTTCTTCAGCCCTATAAGAGTTGACATTCAAATAGGATATGTTAACAGAACATCAGTACATACGCTTAATGAATCAATAGTTTTTTCATTCTTCTGCCCCTTTTCCTATCTGTGACAGGTATATATATTTTACATAGTTTAAAGGGATATACAGAAATCTAGAACTGATGTTTTTTTTCCAGAAAAACACAGTGCATATACTTGAGAAATCTCATGTCAGTATGAGAAATGGAAAAGTGTAAATCAAATAAACCATGTTGATTAAAAATGCTTCTAAACACATTTTTCAAAGATATCTAAGAGAAGTTCATTGCATTAATATAGTAATACCTTTAACTAACAGAGATTAGCTGAATAGGGTCCTTGATCCTTCTTTCCCTGTCTGTAATCTGTTCAGAAACTCTACCCACCTCTACTCAATATCTACTCAGAAACTGAACCCACCAAAAAATTTAACAGCAAACATTCTACTGAAATTTGAGTCAGTCAGAGAGCTGTTTCTCACCTATTATCACATATCTCATCTTTGCCTTGATCTCTATATACACTTAGATCTCCAAAGCCCACCAGTGACTGAAGGATGGGAAACCAATACATGTCACATGACATCCTGGGAAATATAGTACCTGTCATTTTCCTGCTCTTGGCCAGTATCTCCAGTGCATAACCCTCTTCCTTCCTTTGGCAACTTAACTCCCTCACTGCTCCTATCACCTACTCCATATGTAAAAGAGATAACCTCATTTTGTTGGTTTAAAACTTTCCAGTTTCTTCCATTGTACATTTATCAATATTAAAAATTTTTACTATTACTTCCAAAGTCTACATTATTAAGGCCTTTTTATTTTCTGGTCTTTCTGGAAAATTCTACCAGAACTTTGTAAGTTTGGCTCCTTCCCATCCTATAATGCTTAACTTAAAGTTAATCTCCTTAGGACTTTCCTGACCACTGTCTCTAAAGTGAACACCATACCACCCATCTGAATTGTAATTCTCGGCTTAGTCTTCTCCTCATCTGGTAATTTTTTGATAGATAGATTGTGGCTTCCATGCCCATTTTGCTTCTACTTCCATCTACAGAACTGCACTAGGGTGAATGGAGAGACAGAGACTAAAAATTCACTTATCAAACAGGCATTTGTGGAATACTGAATGCGTTTCTGGTATCCTTTAAGATTTTGTGGACAGGGTGGTGCCCAGCACAGATAAGTTCTCTGCTTTCCCACCCTGTGTACCAGGAGGGCATACATGCAGAAGGCGCATTTAAACAAAGTTCAACACCTATTCCGGACAAGCACAGTGCCAGAAAACTCAAATAGAAAGAGGGTTCTTTGTCTTGATTGAATAACTATGAAACTACAGAATACACCATACAGGCTTCTTTCTGAGGTCAAGATAAGACGAAGGTCTATCACTATTGCTATTGAATCTTACAAGAGAAATTGGCACATGAGGTTTAGAGGTCAGCTCAGTGATCACTCCCCAAAAAAAGAAAGGAGTGACTGGTAGAGGGGTTTGCACTGTAGTCCTATACAATCTTCTTTAAAAAAAAATATATATATATATATGACTTTGGGTGTTCTTTTTGTGAAAATTATTTTACCTGTAGTCTTATGATTCATGTACATTTCCATATGAAATTTAT
Organism: Carlito syrichta; assembly: GCF_000164805.1. Classification (NCBI taxonomy): domain Eukaryota; kingdom Metazoa; phylum Chordata; class Mammalia; order Primates; family Tarsiidae; genus Carlito; species Carlito syrichta. Next base: position 105,896 of record NW_007232406.1, read on the forward strand.
ACCTCAATAAAATACTGACTTAAAAACAATGGAAGCAACCTGGATGTCCCTCAATGCAGAAATAAATAAATAAAGATACATTTCTATTGTGAAAATTTATCCAACAATTCAAAGAGAATAGAACTGATCTATACATATGGACTTGGGAAAAACTCCCAAGACATATTAGTGCATGAGAAAGGAGAATCATCTCTTATTCCCATTTGTGTATATATGCAATATTATAATTTTTTTAAAGACTTAGACGTAGACTGTGGTAGGCAAAACAAAATCTATTTTTTACTCTATTCTTATATTATTTGGTGTGTTTATAACAAAAATATATTCATGGTTCACATGTATAAAAAAGTACCAAGGAGAGTGTGGCTGATGGCATGGCATGGCACAGGGACATATACCTAGGGAGACAGAGAACTTCCTATTCTGGGGTCCTGAAGTAGTTGAGGGCAATGAACTGGAGATTTCAGGGTTCCATGGCCAGGCTGAGTCTCTCTAGTTTGGTGTCCTTGTATAGGAATGAGGAAGTAGAAGACGATGATGGAAATGACTCATTCTATTTTGCTGTTGTCTGAATTTATCCTCTTTTTACTTCCTCCTGCTCGGCAGCTCCCTTTTTCCCATGCAGGATTATGTAAGCATATGTGGGAGAATCAGATTTTTGAAATGAATCCTGACTTTCAGTCAACTTTTCATTCCATCCTAAAGTCAAAGAGAAAAATGATCTTGAGGAGCATGGTTTTAAGAGGTGTTGAATGGTAACTGAGTGAGATGGGAAGCTGATCCCTACACATCACTCTGGGGGGCATGGGTGGGGGTTTCCTGACAATATTGTAAGACACTTTTGCTGATTTTCCTTTGGTGCCGTACTGGACACCAATACCCAAGACCATTACTTTAACAGGGAGGTACTATGAACAAATAGCAAGACAAAAATCCAAATTTGAAAATAAACGGTTTGCACAGACAGCTTCTCAGAGTTGCCTCTCTGTGAATTAGTAGAGTGACAGATCACCCAGTTGCCCAGGGTCAGCAGACCCCATACCTGTCAGGCTCACTGTTCAAGCTCAGAATGCATTTCTCTGCAAGATAAACCTGCTCAGCTGAAGTTAGGTTTACCTTGCAACCTAACTGGTGTTTACTTCATCTTTTTCCTCCCACCTTGCTTGACCGACAGCTCCCCCGCCTCCTCCCAGCAAGCTGCTGGGACTGACACCCTCTTTCCAGCTGTGCCTGGCTGCTGCACTGTATCCTCACGTTTACAATCACAGCCTTAGCTGCAGCCATGGAGATCGATATCACAGTGGAGAGCAGAACCCCCTACACGAGTCAACAGGGGTATAAAGGAGTAGATTCCTCCCTGCAAGCCACACAGATTGCTGCTGTGTTTAGCCCAAGCCTCCTGCAAGTTGTCAAAAGGGATAGCTGCCTCTTTCAGATGGGTCCCCCTTAATCCTTCATTGGGAACTTAATTGGCACCACCTTGGGGGTGCAGCATGTTTATAAAATGATATACAACTCTAGACATTCATTAACGCTGTCAGTGCCTTTGGAATGAAAAATAGCGGGAAGGCTCAGTCAAAATGCTTCTGGAGCTAATCCCAAATTAACTTTTCTATTCCCTGCCAAGAAGAAATATGAGAGCAATGAAGGTTTTATGATAGCCCATAATCTCACAATTAAACAGGCGACTGAAAAAATGGGACAATGCATTATGTTTTAATTGAAATGTAGGAACCAAAATAAACACGAGTCCCTGAGTCTGTCTGGTGACAAGCCCTAATATGCCCAAGCTTTAACGCTAAGCCCCAGCCCCCCTCCCAGGCAAACAAACAGCACTGGGTGTTGTGTCTGCCCCTGGAGCACGCTCAGCATCGCACCGGCTGGCATCTGGTCCTGTGTTGTTTGATCAGTATAAATGGGCTGTCTCCAGGAGTCTGTTTTCACACGTCCTCTTCATTCCAACAGTTGCCCAAATTAAACCATTGGAATTCTATGGGTAATTGAGTTTAAGGTTTAACTTTACCTATGAGAAAAGAACTCAATTCTTCTAGGAGAACCACCCCACAGTCTGGAGAAAATCTGAAAAGGAAAGAAAGGCCTTGATAGTAAGATTGCAAAAAGGGGGGAGAGAAGGGCAAGGGTAGCAGGGCTGTCATTTGCCCTCCAGAGAGTTGTATAAGCTATAGCTTAACTACCCCTCCAGACCACCCAGTTTTATCTCTTTAGAAAAACATTAGCACATTTGAAATGGATGAGTAGTTGAAAAAGTCACTCAGGAGTGAGTGAGAAGAGGTTGCCCTTCTTCATTTTCCATTAACGGAAGGATGTACCAGGATATCTGAGACACAGCAAAGCAATTACCAAATACAAAGTTAGACCAATATTTTGAAATTTTGTATATAGGGCAAATTACTCTTTTCCTTTTTATTCTTTCTAAATTAACTTTAAATAATCCATTTGGTTACAGATGCTCACAGCCTGCTCATTCTGGTCAGCTTCAAACTTGAGTCCATGAGAACTTTGGAATCAATTTTCCCAGCTGTGGAATACCTCTTGGCCTTTGTTTTCCCTTTCAATATTTGAGATTATACATATACATACATATATATATATATATATATACATATAAAATTTGCAAAAGAGACGTCTACATAAGTGGGTCTTTTCTTAGTACCCAGAATAGGAATTTGAGAACACAGTTTCTGGGCCCCTTTGTATATCTGGACTCCTCCATAGGAAAGTCTGCCTGCTTTTTCCTCCTCAGTGGTCAGTTACCCAGAGGAACTGCCCAGCACCCTTTGGCACGCCAAGTCCCCTGTTCTGTGTCAGTTCACCATACTGTATAGACTCTGACATTTGTAATCCTGGACCTACTTTTTGGTATCGCTTTACATATTCAAACCTGAACCTCTTCCGCAGCACTCAGTATGTTTTTGTCAGATGATGATGTTTTCCCCCTCCTTCAACCTTGTTTTTGTAAGTGTTCCTGCAACAGGTGATTTGTTACCTGCTTATCTCTAGCTGCCAGTCAAGGTTGTCTCTCCCGAGTCCTACTGAGCAGCAGCACCAGAAAAATGTTTGCCCAGGGATTTCCAGACATCCAGAACAGACTGAAGCTGTTTCAAGAAGCCCAACCACTCTGCAATGAGCACTTCCTATGGAAAGCAGTCACCAGCAGACACCTTGCAGATTCCACCCACTAGCCCTGACAGCAGCCCTGTAAGATAGATCTTCTGTGGGTGACAGGTCCAGCCTGATGTTCCAGCTGCCTGTTTTTTGGGAGGGAAAGTCATTGCTCCTAACCTCCAGAATCCTGTCATGAGGAGGGCCTGTGAGCTGTACATCTTTTTTGTCAGGAAAAACAGAGTAGTAGAGAATTTCAGTCCTGCCCTGTGCCCCAGAGACAGGCTGTGGGAGTCTTGCGAGCTGAGCCTCCAGGGCCTGGGTGAGACTGTTCAGTGGGCCAGGACAGGGGAGGAGAAAATAGCAGCAACCCACAGTACCAGTGCACCCCCCCCCCGCCTCACACAGAATTAAAACAGAATGAGCCATTCTTGTAGAATGAATTCTAGACACCAAAGGCAGAAGTGGGGGTGGGGTGCTGAGAGAAAGGAAGGCTCTGTGTAAAATGCCCCTCCCACCCATTAGCCTAGCTAATTATTCTGTGTTTGAACAAATAGCGAGGCTGAGGGGTAGGGGCTCTGCTGGCCCCTGGCAGCTGGGTGATATCACTCCACTAATAGACAGGCATCCCTAAGGAGCTGTCTATATGGCAGCCTACAAGGACAACACAGCTGACTAGACACAGGAATATAGTCACTGTCTCCACCTTGTCCCCATTCCCTGGAAATAACCCTGCTCCCCAGGCCCTGTCCTTTCTCTGGTTATCCAAGTGTGGGCAGGGACATGGCGCAGGAGAGTTTTTCTTTGCAATTGCACAGTAGGATGGGGAAAGAGATTAGGATCTTTATCATGTTAGCCTGGTCTAAGCAGGGAAGGTCAGGAGGACTAGACTATGTGAAATAGCCTGTGACTGGGGACCAAGCTATTCCCAGGTTCCCCTGTGAGACTTAGACCTCACCATCCAGGACACTGATCCAGCCCTATTCTTCCTGATGAGCTGTGACATCTTGGGCAGCTGCTTAACTTCTGGGAGCCCCAGATGGATATAATAATCCCTTCCTCAAAATACTGTGGTGACAATGAAGAATATACATGTATCTAAGCAATGTTAGACAACCCTAAACAACAAAACACAGAAGAAAATAAGAAGATGGAAAAGGGCACCCAGCAAAAGGAATCATCACAGCGTCATCAGGGTCATGTTGTTGAGTTTCCATTGGTGCTTTTAAACAGTGTTTCACAGGCTGCATTTAAATCTCAGACTGTGCATTTAAATCACCTCGAGGGTTTGTGAAAGGGCACATGGGTGGTTCCTCTCCAGGAGATTCTGAGTGAGTCTGAGTGGGCCCTGAAAAGATACACTTCAACAAATTCTCAGAGGATGCTGGCCCTCCTTGTGTAAGGGCCACACTTTGGGAACCACGGCCCTAAGCATTTGCCTATCTATTTAGGGAAATAAATGAGATGGCAGCTGGGCCTGGGAGGGATGGAAGGGCCCTTGGTTCTCAGAGGAGCTGGATTCAGAACTATGTGCTGGTTCTAGTCAAGACCTATAATCACCATCTTCTCTTGCCCAGACACCTTGCTCTGTTGTGGACGAGCCCAGGGCTTGGTTTCAGCAGTTCCTCTACTTGCTTTGGTTGCCCTTCTAGCACTCCTCAGAACTAATCTAACCCTTCTCCATCCTTCATCCACCTCCAGTGACTCTGCCTGAGAAAATGGAGTCTCACATTAACTCTTAGAAAAAGAATTGCATACATATACTTAGAGACACATATAAGAATGTTGCTTACAACACTGTTTGTAAAATCAACCAGGTAGAAACATACTATCTGTCTATCCACAGGAGAAACAATTGAATGAGCTCTGATATGCACCTACTTCAGAATATAGTGCGGCAGTTAAATGTACTAATATGTTCTAAATGCACTAACATGAATACATTACATTTGCAATAATATAGTTTGTTAAGAGAAAAGAAGCAAGTTGCAGAGCAATTGGCATAGTATGAGCTCATTAAGTAAAACAAAGTTTAAAAAAGAAGACAACACAAAGGTATACTTTTATATAAAATCTGTATTTATTTAAAGATTTTTAAAAATCCAAGAGATATGTAACAGCTTAAAAACACTGACCATCTCTGGGCAGAAGACTAGGATGGAGATATGGTCAAGGGGAACTTTTATTTTACCTATATTATCTGGGTTTTTCAAGGATATACTCATGTATAACTTGCATAAGTTACATATATCCCGTGCCAAATAAAACATTTCTGTCAGTGATGGATAGCATATACAATGGCGGTTTCATAAGATTATAAAAGAGCTGAAAAAATCCTATCACCTAGCGACTTTGTAGTCATCACAAAGTAGTGCACACATTGCTCACATGTTTGTGACGCTGCTGGTGGAAACAAACCTATTATGCTGCCTGTTGTATAAAAGCACAATACATAATAATTGATGATGATGATGATAAACACTTGTTACTGGTTTATGTATTTACTATACTATACGTTATATTGTTAGAGTGTACTACTTCTACTTGTATAAAGGAACAGATACCTGCAAAACAGATTCAGGCAGCTTCTTCAGGAAGTATTCCAGAAAAAGGCACTTTTATCACAGGAGATGACAGCTTCACGCTATTGCCCCTGAAGACCTTCTAGTGGAACGAGATGTAGAGGTGGAAGACAGTATTATTGACGATCCTGACCCAACTCTGTGTAGGCCTAGGCTGATTTGTGTGCTTGTGTCTAAATTTTTAATAAAAAAGTTTAAAAAGTAAAAAATAAATAAATTTTAGGAATAGAAGAAGGCTTATAGAATAAAAATATTTTTTAAATGTTTTAGTACAGCTGTACAATGTGTGTTTTAAGCTAAGAGGTATTATGAGAGTCATTTTTTACTTTGTTTTTTGAGTTGGAATCCTACTCTGTTGCCCACGCTCATGGCAATGCTCATGGCCACCCCAGCATTGACTTGGTGGGCTCTGGTGATCTGTCCACCTCAGTCTTCCAAGTAGCCAGAACTACAGGCTGGCATTACCATGCCTGGCTATTTTTTTTTTTAATTGTAGAGATGAGATCTTGCCAAGTTGCCGGGGCTGGTCTTGACCTGCCGGCTCAGGCAATCCACTCACCTTGGTCTCCCAAAGTGCTGGGATTACAGGCTAAGCCACGGAGCCCAGTCATGAGGTCATTTAGAAATCAAAAGTTTATAAAGTGAAAATTTACAGTATGCTAAAGTTCATTTACTATTGAAGAAAATAAGTTTTTAAAATAAATTCACTGTAGCCTAAGTGTGTGGTATTTATAGTCTACAGTAGTACACATTAATGTCCCAGACCATCACATTCACTCGCCACTCACTCACTGACTTACCCAGGGCAACGTCCAGTCCCGCAAGCTCCATTCATAGTAAATGTCCTATTACAGGTGTACTATTTTTAAATCATTTTTTAAAAGGCACTATAATAGTATTATCTCAAGATAAGACTCTCTATGCCTTGTTTTCTTTAAAATCAACTTAAATGATGTATTATTTACACACATTAAAAAGCACTCATATTAAGTATACAGTTATTTAAGTTATGATAGATGTATACTTGTGTAATCACCTTTACAAGTAAAATACAGAATATTCACAACAACCCAAAAAGTTATCTTGTGGTCCATCTCAGTCAATCCCCAGCACAACATTGGCTCCAAACAGAATGTGTTAGTTACTGAACTTCTTTCCTAATCTTTTTTGATTGATATATTCATTTTGGCCTGTAATTATATTAAATATTAAAAAATTATTGTTGACAAAATGGTGAACAGTTGGGCATATCTGAAAAACAAATTTCCAGCGAAAAAACCAATTAACCAATTTAGAAAAGAAAACTGGCTATAATTTGACTTGTGCATTGTCTTAGTAAAGTTTTATGTTATTGTTTGACTAGTTCTTAATATCTTCCCTAAACTATAGAACATTCTCAGTATTTGTGGACTATGAAATCCAAATGTATGCTGTACTTTATGATAGACAAGGCATATAATCAAAGCCTCTCAAGAATGTTTCTAAAATGTCAGTTAGTATTCCTTAATGTTACCTGCATATACAATTTATTATAAGCAAAAAAATCGAAACACAAATGATATAAGAACAATATTTAGCATATAAATTAAGTAATGACTCAAAGGTAATCAGACGAATATTTATTATCCCTGAATATTTTATTTGGGACCACTTTAAAATCTTTTATAAACATTTTTACTTTAACTTTTCTATGTTTAAATATGTTTAGATACACAAATACCATTGTGTTACAATTGCCTACAGTATTCAATACATTAACATGCTGTACAGGTTTGTATTCCAGAAGCAATAGGGAATACCACACAATCTAGGCATGTAATAGGTTGTATTATCTAAGTTTACGTAAATACACCCTATGATGTTAACATAGCAACAGAATCACCTAATGACACATTTCTCAGAACTAAGTTCTGTCATTAAGCAACACATGACTGTTATTAAGCACATAATATATGGAAAGCCATTAAGTGCTATGGGGAAATGGAGCAGAGGGAAGGGGCAGGGAGTTACAATTTTAAATCGGGTAGCCAGGAATCTATGTGTTAAGTAAAATCTCCACAATTTTACAGCTGGCAAATGATTTAAATTTAAAACTCTGTGTCTTCTGAAGGCCTTGGCACAAAGGTATATACATTTGTGTGTATATGCATATATATATTTATATATGTATGTGTGTATCACACACACACACACACACACACACACACACACGGAAAAAAAGGAAACTGGGCTGAAGGACATGGACCTTTGCAACATCCTGTCCCTAACTCCTGCATCCATTCCTATTTTTCTTTCTTCCATCTAAAGAAGTATTTCTTCTTTCCAAGATTTATTATTATTCCAAGATCCAATTGATCCCTGAAACTTGCTTCATCATCTTCTCACCACCTTTGTTCTTCAGCTGTCCCCTGTCATAGTTGGCACCTACCACACCCCTCCCTTCCCAGACACAGAACAGCTCGTGTTGAGACTGGCAAGGCCTCTGTCTTCCCAATGAGGCCCTGTTCATCTCTCACCATATAGACCATCCAAGCTGGAAATACTTCTCTTCTTGCAGTTGTCTTTATTATAGGAATGAATGTTTTATAATAATTGTTTTTTTCCAAAAAATGTCCTATTGGCACTTTCATAGGAATTACAGGAAAATTAGAAATTGATTTGGGAAGAGCTTTCATTGTTGCCATATTTAAAGACTGTGCATACCTCTGCATTTGTCCAAATCCTCTTTAACACCTCTGGAGAAATGCATTTTTAGTTTTTATCATTTAGATCCTGCACATACCTCATCAAACTTATAACTAGAGATGTGAGGCTTTTGATTAGACAATGGGCATCACTATTTTCACTGTATTACCTAATTACTGCTTGGATAAAGTTATCATTTTAAAGAATCTGGGCTACTTTATTAAACTTTTTTATTCTCAGTGATTTGATAACCTTGAATTTAGCTCAGTGGAATCATCAAAATAAAATCAAAGTGTCTTTTTCAAAATTATCTTATTTATAAATCATATCTTATTTAATTGACCTTCAAGATAATGTAAAATCATAATGGCGATAGGTATCTACATATAGTCTCCAGACTTTTAAAAATACTATATGTGGTTATTTGTTTATAAAAGTATAATATCTATTACAATACATGACCAAAAAATAATTATTTCTTACCTTTCTTAGAATTTTTTTTTAGAATGAAAATATGGATGCTGATATTCATCAAATTACTTTACCACCTTTTTGACTTTGCTTATGTTCTGATTTTTACATTTGTTTTTTATTTTTAATTTAATTTTTATAGATTCAGGAGGTACATGTGAAGTTTTGTTACTTGGATATATTGCATAATAGTATCACTTGAGCTTCTAGCATGCCTGTCACTCAAATAGTAAACATTGTTATCCAATCAGTAATTTTGTATTTCTTTTTTTTTTTTTTTTTTTTTTGAGTTGGAGTCTCACTCTGTCGCCCAGACTGGAATGCAGTGGCCGCTCCCGGTCACCGCAGCCTCGACCTGCTGGGCTCTGACGATCCTTCCGCCTCAGCCTTCTAAGTAGCCGGAATTACAGGCATGCACTACCACGCCCGGTTGATTTTTTGATTTATTGTAGAGATGAGGTCTTGCTGCCCAGGCGGGTCTTGAACCCGCGGGCTCAGGCAATCCGCTCACCTCAGCCTCCCAAAGAATTTTGTATTTCTTAATGTTAACCTTTTGTTCTTGGGATACATCATGTTTGGTCTTGGTGAATGATAATTTTATGTACTGTAGGATTTGAGTTGTTATTTCACTTTTTGTTAAGATTTTTTTCATCTATAGTAGATATTTGAAGAATCATGAGATATGTCCGGAGACTATTATAAACTCCCAGATTTTCCCTACAAAATACAGCAAAAAGGTACTTACATGTCTTTGTTTAATCTATTATTGTCCAGTAATGTTAATAGGACTTAGTTTTCTTAGGAATCATGTGTGAATATTATAGCATATTTTTTTAGGAGCACATTCTCATAATACAGACATGGTCATGGTCGTTGTTTGAATCCCCCCTGAAAGCAGGCCCTGAGCTGAGAATTTGGCATTTGGTAAGGCATTTGAGGCACAATCTCAGAAAGCTGGAGTTGGAGTAGAGAACGGAGACAAGGAAAGCAATAAAGCCAGGGAAACGTGAATTAACAGCCAGCTATCTCTGTGAACAACCAGGGTTTAATCTGGCTAGGATCTGGTTGATGAACATGCAGAACCTACTTCAGCATGGTCCTTCAGAGGGGGAAACAGGGTATCAATGCTAGTTGACTTACCAGCATTTATTGGTTGAAGCCTGCAGCTCTTCTGAGCCACACTGCCTACAGACTGAGTGACGCCACGGGAAAAGTCACACGGTTAGATGGGAATCTGTCATCACCTGTGGAGCTGTTCCCATAGCCACAACTGAACACAGGAGATGTGATGTAGTGTCAAAGCTGGTGTTACTACCAGCACTCCTAAGATGACTTTTTAAAAAAAATCTAATTCTCCATTTTATGAGATATTTTTGCATTAGTGAAAGTACCTAATATTTCCCAACTAGCTTCTGCCAAATTACCTACAGACTGTATGGTAGTTGTTCAAGTCAATGACAAAAACAAGTAGAAAATTTAACAGAGAAAGTAACCAGTTCCTTAGAGTGACTACATTCCTGATGTCCTGCTGTTTGGCATGCAACCACAAGTATCTTTAGAACAGCCCTCATTTTTTTCCGGAGACCTGGGTCAGGGTCTACTTTTAGTCCCCAGAAGTACATCTTGAACAAGTCATTCCTAAGTAATGAGGTCCTGGGGCTGCCCACCCCTGATCCCCCACCTGGTGCTGAGCACCCAACCCCTCAGTTCACCTCTGACCCTACCCCATTCCCTTGAGCAAGATGAGGAATGAGGAAATATTAGAAAAGAAAAGGAAGTTTATTTTGTAGCTTGCATTACTTGGTAATGAAACAAGTTGCAAATTTAATAATTGAGATTTTGAATCATGTCCAGATGTCCCCACAGCTCCAGGGAGGCATTCTTCCTGCTCTGAAATTCCCCCTTGTAATTTTATAAATTAAAAAATGTTACCCAAGCATCACATCTGAGTATTGATAAGTCCTGCTTTGGGCACCCAAAATATGATGATTGCATGATCATCACATGGTCGCTTGCTGTGATCTTTGTGCATAGGGCAGAGGAGGAGTGCAAGCTCTGCCCAGAGCAATGTCTGACACACAGAAAGCATCATTAAGTGAGTCTGGGGAACACCGACAGATTAGCCCACTCAGACACCGGTAGGACTCGATTCATTACCTCTGGGTCTTTGTTTAAATATTAGCTTCTCAGGGAGGTATTTTCTGACTACCCTTCCTAAGATAGCAAACCCTACTCTGCCTCTGCTTTACTTTTTTCCATAACACTTATCACCATCTGACACCCTTTATATTTTTACTAACTCGGGGTCTGTAGGTCTTCTCTAGAATATGAGCTCCATATGGTTAGTGTATTTGCGAGTTTGGGTCATTACTGAAGCCTCAGTGTCTGAGACAGAGCCTGGAACATAGAAGTACTCAATTATTTTTGTAGACTAAAGAAAAGAATAAATAAATAAATGAGTAAAATAAGTATTGTCACCAATGAATGCCCTCTAGACTGCAGGCACATTCTAAGCTGATATTCTGAGACATAGATATTGAAAATGCCACCAAACTTTTGCACAGAAAAGCTGGAAATTAGAATAAATTTAAGATCAAATAAATCATTGGATTGTTAGAGATGGTTGGACTTTTTTTTTGTTTAGGACAAAGGATAGAAAAAATGAAACAAAAAACTATCCCCAAAGAAGTGTAGCCCAGGCAGGCAGATCCCAGAAAGCCAGCACCTCCAGTAGGATTTTTACTAGTCATCACATAAGTGTACTCATGCCTGAGAAGAGTCATCTTCCCTCTCCAAGGACACAGCAAAGCAGGATGTGAACTAATGCTGTGCAACTGAACCATGAGATGGCCAGTCTGAAGTGCCTGCTCAAGAAAATGCAGGGCTGTCTTGTATGTGGGACCCGGGGCAAAGATTTTTTTCAGGATCCTTGTGTATATAAACGAAGGTGTTTGGAGAGTCCTAGGACTTCTCAACCTTTTCCACAACTTTTTTTTGAAAATGTCATACTGAAATCTGCTTGATAATTCTACAGTCAGCAGTTGCCTTATTACCTTGAAATAGGGGGGTTTCCCATAACCTGGTTGAACCCAGGAATGCTCAGGGTATCTGCACACTGGTGGGTTCTATCAAAGATTCTCTGCTTGATCAAACTTGAGTCAGACTCCTGAACATTCTCCTGGACCCATCTGTGCATTTCTTTGTAAAATCCAGTTTTAGCACAATCCCTGCTATGTCCGTTTAGCCAGAACCCCTCACTCACTCTCAACATCTCATTAAGTTCTTTATTCTCCACATTCCCCAGGTGACATCTGTTCACCCTTGCCTACTTCAGCTAGAAGCTTATTGTTTTGGTTTAGCCAGAATTCCCCTTATCCCTGATTTCCTCCTGGTAATTTTTTATCCACCCACCCATCATTCTGTTCCTTGGCTATAAGCCCCCACTTGTCCATGTTATATTCAGAGCTAAGCCTGGTGTCTCCCACTGCTAAATCCCATTGTAGTGATCCCATACTTATCTTGATGGTACTGAATAAGGTCTGTCTTATGGTGCTTTAACAAGTATTATTGAATGTTTTTTTTTCTTTAACAATTCTTCCAATTGTACCACAGAGGAAAGCACCTGTACCAAAAGCAAATAAACAAGTTGACAATCACTCTCTGAATGAAATCTGCTTCAAAATTGAATTTGTTAAACAGAGATAAGTACAGGAGCAATTTTTATTTATGTTCAAACTGGCATAATGCTTGCGGATATCAAATGTACACTCATAAGTGGGTAGGCAGACATGTTTTCTTCGTAATATTTTTGTCATTTTCTCTCTTTATAAAATTGTGCTTCCATCACTTAAAAATTAAATTTTAGAAAGAGAATTCTAGAATCTAATGTTTAGGCCAAATGTGTGCATGTGGCTCAAATTCATAATAGTATTGCCATTTCTTATTAAGAATGACTACTAACCTTTGCAGAATGTGCTGAGTTTTCTCTGGTTTAGAAAAGCATCTTATTTTACATCAATTACCTTCTTCCATAATCCTGGAAGGAACTTAGGCAGGGATCTGTATTATAAATAGGCTAAATAGTACCTTTTCTACAGTAACAAAAAAAAGTCTCAGCATGGTTAAGTCATTGGCCTGGAGTCACTCAGCACAACCCTTCTTTCCATTGTCTCTGAGTAAGCTTGAGAATAGAACCAACCTCAGGTCTCAGTGTCTGGGTTCAGCTCCATTTCTCCTTCTCAGACTACACATGAACCTTTTTTTGGATCTCTATGTGTTTTTAACCACATCTCACATTTTTGCTGTTGCTCATAGGTCTTTAACTGATTCTGAAACTAGGTCAGAGTCCACATATTTATACAGTCTAGAAAAAGGGTGGGACCACGAAGCTGTCCTTCCCTGCTGAGCTACCAAGTGAGGGTGTGGACCACAGATGCTGCTGTCCCCTGGGCCCAGGAAAATCAACAATGCTTCACTTCATAGTTCCCAAATCATGGAGGGGAAGCTGAAGATTTCCTGGCCACCTATCTGCCTGTAGCACAGATGTGGGAGAGCACTCCACAGGGCTACCACCCCAAGAAGCAGTAACAAAAGCCTCCTCAGTATTTACCAGGCCAAGAAAGACATCCCCCTCCTTACAGGAATCCAAGCCAGGCACTGAGTATTTCTAGAAGTTTTCATGGTGATTGGAATTCTGCAGTTACCCTGAACATTGTGCCCAACAATCCCCACAAATGGCTTCCTGGATAAAAAACTTCTCTGTCATGTATCCAATAACTGAGAAGAGCTTTTATTTCTCTCACTTATTCTTGCAGGTATGTATATGTTTATTTACTTACTGTGGTCTGACTATGGCCACACTTCCAGCCAGTTACCAGGAATGAGGGGAGGAGTCTGAGTTGGTATCAAAGAGCTCATAAAACGTGTAACCATCGAACTGACCCAGTGTGACGTGTCATGGTGTTAAATTAACCCAGATTCGCTATTTGCATGCCAGGAAGAAAAGACATCATTTATTTGGGATGTTAGGGAAGGGTTCATAAGGAGATTACATGGGCCAAATCTTAAGAATGAAGAGGAGGGATTAATTGGGCAGAGTAAAAGACAGGTTCATGCCAAGTAGAACACCAGCACAAGGACCCAGATATGTCAGAGTGTGGCAAGGACTGGCCTACTTGAATTTGGAAGTGAGTGGGACTTGCTCACAGAAAACATACCAGGGACGTCAGTGGGAGCAGGTAGAGGAAGGACAGAGCCTGGGCTTGATTCTGAGAGTTGCTTGGGGTCAGGGAGTACTTGAACAATGCAGGCTTAAGGGTCAGAGGACCTGGGCCTGGGTCCAGGTGTATCTTGTGTGTTTGTGACTGAGCCACTGGGTCTGTCTAATGACTATCTTCAATTGGTCCACTTTGCCCTGCCTACCACAAGAACTCAGTGTAAGGTCCTGATAAAACGAGGACATCATAGGGACAGAAGCTGTTCTCTCTGTGACACTCATCCCTATGTGGGGTCGACCTGGGGTTGCTCTGTTTATCACTTCCTTAGGATATCCTTTAAGCTGTGTATGGTCACTGACCTTTCTGGGCCTGTTTTTTCTCCCTCAGTATTTTCGTGAACACTTGGCTCAGCTTTTACAGCCTTCACAACAAGAAGCATGGGCTTGGTCAACACACTGTAGCAAGTCGCTCAGAGGCTCCTAAGCCTGCCCTGGTGTGAAGCTTCCTGTCCCCTGTTGTAAGACCTATGTCCATGCCATTCTGAGGGCCATGTTGGGGCTGCAGATGGAGGTGACTGTACTGCCTGGGATCTTTGCTAATGTCTGCTGAGGACAGAATTCTTAAATTCTTAAAGAGTAGATGGAAGCAAGTTCAGAACCATGAGGGAACCTGAACCACTCTCCCTGGGATCATGGCAGCTCCCAGGGCTTATTAAATGGTGACTCTCCTGCTCAGTGATACCCCCACAACTCCTACCTTATTCCCTGTCTGGTTTTGTGACTTTGGCAAGTTACCTAAACCCCAACTGTCAGTTTCTTATGCTGACATCAGCCTCATAGGCAATTGGGGAGGTGAAAGAAGCCATGTGTACAACTAATGCACTTGTCCAGAGCCTGACACAGAACATGCAGATAGTAGATGGTGACTGTTGTTATCACTATAGTCCTTATCACTGTCTTGGAGTTGTCATGATCTTACTAAGGAAAAATAGATTTCCAGATGCCATGGACCAGGCCAGTTCTGCCTCCTTTCTCTGCTGTTCTGCATGAGTAGAGGCCTTTTATTAGGCCCCCTTTCTCCTATCCCCAGTCTGGAACATGACATCACTAAACAGCTGAATGGAGGAGAATCCTCTGATGCTACAGTTTTTCCCAAGCTCATACACTCAAAAGAGCATGGGTACCTGGGAAGCATCCTCATCCTAGAGTCAGAATGATAGACTCAACTTGATTTTCCCATTAAAAGACATGCATCTGCACACTCTGGAGATGCCTCAGAAGAGCTGTTATCTTTCTTAACTCAGCAGAATTATTTATTTTCAAAGCACAACTTGTTAAAGTTTTTTGGACACTTTCTCTGGACATCCACGGCAAGTCTACCTCAAGGCTGGTAATGAGTGAAAGTCAGACCGCATAGTAAGGGGGCAAAGGTGAGGAAGCACAGTCAGGAATTCTGGGTCATCTGAGATGGAGTGGAAGGTCTGGATACACATCGAGGCAGGGGAGAAGGCTATAACAAGAATTCGAACTCTGTCTTGCTTGACAATGGAGCACACCACAGACTTTTCAAAGGAGAAGCTGCCTGCTCACATGTTCTGTGTGGAAAGATCATCTTGAGTACAGCTCTGCAGAAGTGATGACTTGTGAGGGCGTAGAGAGCAGCCATTGATCCACTTACAGGTTTAGTGAAGCAGTTCAGGGCACACATAATGGGGGTCGTTGCCAATGCCTGCTCATTTGGAAAGAGTTACATGTTCCATTGACCCTTAACAGACAGAGCCCAACCTTGAGCTCATGGGTACCTTCTCTCCACTTTAAGGGTTGCTCGGCAGAGATATGAGCTATGGGAAAAGTCTGTGTTTGCCGAATCTCTCAGAGAACAACTCAAAGTGTTTCTTGGTGAAATAACCAGAGGATATCCTTTTTTCAAGAAACCATATGGTTTCTTGGAGACCAGAAAGCAATGCTACTTGAGGGGCCACATTTTCTGCCAATCTTTCCAGCAGAAGGGATTTAGAATTGTGATGTGTCTCCTCCTCTTCAAATCAGAGCAGTTTCCTTTAGCCAGGATTATTTTTCTTGTGAGTATTAGAACTCTAAGTCAAACTAGCTGAAACAAAAAGATAATATGTTGTCTCCTGTAATGTAAAAGAGTAGACTTCTGGCATAGCTGGATTCAGGCACTCAAAAATGTCATCATGAATCTATCTCTTAACTCTCCTTCTACAGAATTCAGAATTCCATCAAGATCTTCATGCTTACTGACTTAGCAGCAATAATGAACAATAATTTCTCTATTCTAAGAATTCTTGCAAAAGTGCCATGAATGAACTTTATTACATCAACATAGTCATGCCTCCATTTGTAAAGAAATCAGTGTTGTCAGAGAGATGGGTTATACTGATTAGTCATCACTGGAGCTGGAGGCCAGGTAAGATGGGAAGGAAGTGAGGTAAGAAGCCTATATGGACAGATATTAGGAAAGAAACACTTTCCTCAATGGAAAACCAAGATGCTGTTACTGAGAGAGAGGAGCATGAACTGTAGGCAGATGAAACAAATGGCTACCACATGCATGCTGGGAATTCACAGCCCTGTCACAGACTGAAGGAAACTTGGACCCTTGAGTCCTTCAAGATCCTACTCTTTTCATTGACTCGAAATTTTATCTTTTCCTTCCTTAACACTTTGCTTCTATCTCTTAGTGGAATTGAAAAACCCTGAACCTATTTGAGAAAATATAATGTACAAGGTCATGAATTACACAGGAGCTGGAGCCATGTCCTACTTGCTGTTGCATCCTCATTGCCCAGAATATCATAGCTTTTCACACAGATTTGCTGAACTAAATATGTTTAATTTATATCATATTTCTGGTATAAATAAGCCTTACTTTGGTGAAAGAGGGGAAACAAAAAGCATTCTTTCCTATGTCCACACCTATTCTCCTGCCTTGGCCCATTTAGACACCTTGGGTTGGAAAGACCTGTTAACCAGCCCTCACAGGACAGTTAGGTCTTAACAGTCACTGACTTTTGAGAGAGCAGAAATATATGGTGAAGCTCCTGATATGATATGAAAACTCATTTCCTCCTGGGGCTCCACAGTTTCTTAAAAGCCTTTTGTTGAGGCAGCAGACATTAACTGCCTTTGCAAAGCTCACAAATACTTTGCCTCCCACCTGAGACAAAGCATTTCTCCTGCCCATGGGTACAGAATCCAAAAAGGAGCATGTACATTGATAAGCTTTTATCTAGGCCACTCTCCATTTACATTTTTCACCTCTAGGCAAGAGCATCTTCTCACATAAGACTTGAAATGACAAAAATATTACGTACTTTGGAACTTTAAGGGTCACTTGGGAATAGTCAAAACAGATGTTCAGTTCATTCCTGCTGGAGTCTATAGCACTCAATGTGCAGAGGGATTTCCTGTGGACCCTCCCTTGCAGTCAGCTCTCCATCTGCTTGAAGGAAGTCCTGAGAGCCCAGAGAGCCCTCCTTAACCAGAATAACCTCTTCACTAAGAACCAAAGGAACTATGTGCTGGTTAGCTTCTTCCAGATAGGATGCCAGACAAAGAGGTCCTGGAATACAGAGTCAAGAAGAAGGTTTCAAAATCCCACATTAGAGGGCTCAAGGCCTAGGGCTTGTTGGGAAATAACTAGAACCAACTAGTCATCCTTTAGCCAATACTTAGTGAACACCTGGCATATAGCAGACACACAATGTACACCCACAATGTATATGTACACATATAGTGCTTTTCAAGTATTAAGGGCACACGGAGCAGTGGCACAGCATTTGCCCTTCAAACCGATAGTCACCAATGAAGTATCTCCTCCAGCAGCAGCCAGAGGAGAATGCTAGGGAACACAGAAAAGTGGGAATTCATCCAGCACTGATGGGGAGGAGAGAGGGTTTGGTTAGCCAAAGGTTTCCAGAGAAGGAAGACAGAACCCAGAAAAAAACGTGTGTGGAAACCTGTGGAGTTAATCTTCCTGGAGGAGGGGGTGCTGCTGAGGAGGTAGGATCCACGCTTGAGCCAGGAACTCACTTCACCTTCCCTGATCTTCCTACCTCTCCCTGGATCCCTGGGAGCTCACCACTCTGCCTCCTTGGCCTTCCAAGCATAGACAGAAGAAAAGGTAAGACTCCTGTTTCACTTGAGGGCTGGGCTCATATTCAGCAGTGTTGGGCCTGTTGGCTGTCTGGTGCCATGCATGTCATAGCAGGGCCATGGTTTTGTGAAGAGTCATTGCTCTGTTGGGGAAAGAACCTTGGGGCTGGGGTCAGGAATGCAGTCCTGAACTCTCTGGCACTGGAAGTCACTCTTCTCTTCTAGCTTTGTTCCTACTCCTCTGTAGGGTAGGGGCTTAGGCCAGAGGCTGAGGCTCTGGGCCAAACCAGATGTCACTAATCAATCACTGCTACAGAGGAGGAGAGCAGCAGTATCAGGAATACATACAGCTCTGCTCCAGTCATGCAACAGGACTTCTAATTCTGAGGTTATTTCCAGTCCAAAAATATGCCCTGATCACAGGAATCTGTGACTCTGACTTGGCAATAACCAATCATAAACACTCAGCCACATAGTATACCTCTTCCTCTCTGCTTTCCCAGGAAGACCTCTTCATCTTTGCAGAATATACTGGATAATGCCTTGGTGTCTGGTCCCCACAGGCAGCTTCACTGCCAGTCTCTAGGAATTACAAGATACTTCTGGGTCCCAGGTCACATGATTTTCCCTGGATAACAGGGTTGTTCTGTGAATATGTGGCCATTTCACATGCCAAAGGAAGAAGACCAGGCCATGGAGCACCAAGGGGATGAATGTTTATCCCTCTCTGTCAGGCACTGTGTTAAGCATGCTACACTCATTACTGCATGTGGTTGATTTTTCCCTGTAGAAACCAGAGAAGCACCACTGCAAATCCTCAGTATTCTGTCTTCTTCTGTTTTCATCTGGGAAAGATCTGTCCCCAGCCCATCTAGTGAAGTCCTGCCAGCCTCAAGAGGCTCAGCACAGCCTGAGAGGAGAATGGGCTGACTTCTAACACTAAGTTATCCTGTAGGGTTAGGGACAGACATGGCCTTGAAGCCCAGCTTCCAGATCACTTTACCTTGGTTTTAGTTCTGAATTCCATCTCAGTTGTGCCAACAGTGCTCTCAGATCATCTCTTCACAAGACAGGCATTTCCTGAGCATTTGTCCCAAGTGCTGTGTTGTTCATAGGGGAGGAATTTGTGCTCAGAATTCTTGATTGTCTAAGAATCCTGCAAATGTGATTTGGCAAAGCCAGTGTTCTAAGCATATGCCATTTAAGGGAAAAAATATCCTGCCTACATTGGCCTAATTCAGGCTTTCTTCATTTCTGCATGGGCAATTACAAATGTTCTCAATAGTTTCTCTGTTTTAAATCTCACCCTGTTCTAGTCTGCTCTTCCTAAATCTTTCTAGAATTGTGCATGTATGAACAGTAGCTCACAGGTCAGGCAATGCAATGAGCACTTTAGACCTATGATCTCATTCATTCCTCGTAAAGGTCCTACCAGGAAGATCCTCCTGTTCTTCTCTTCTTAGAAAGGAAACACACTGAGTGAGGTTTTAGAATATCCTGGGTAACAGTGAATAAATTGAAAGTCTGGAATTGAATGCAGACAGAATTCACCCCAGAACATTGACTCTAATTTGAATGATTACTTATAGGAATCACTTGAAGAACTTTAAAAATACGATGTATTGGTTTGCTGCCAGATTTTTTTCTGACTAAATGATCTCAGAGGTAGCCTGGGCGTTGAAGTAGTTAAAAGCTCCCCAGGTGACTGCTATGTGTAACCAAGTTTGAGGACCATTGTTATGAAGTTACCAAGTCATCCTATCTTCTCAGTTCCAAAATAGAGCCTCACATATAGTAAATCCATAAATAACAACTGAATGGTGCAAGAAGTGAAATTTATCACTGTCTTCCTGGAAAATCTTAGGTTACTAGATTTATGAAGCTCTCCACATAAGATGACTCACCCCTGAAGAGAGGGGTACCTTGCCATTCCTATGGATGCAGTCAGATCCCTCTGGGAGGAGAGCCACACTCCCCTTCTCATGCTTTGGCTTGCATAATTTGCATCCAGGAGGCAGAAACCCTAGAGTGCTGATCTGAATGGAATAGCTTTCTCTCATACCTTGAAGTATTGCAAACCAAGCCTCCAAAGCTTGGGTTTGACAAAGTTAGACTTTTCCCTTAAAGGCATGAATCAGGATGTCAAATTCAGTGATTTGTGAAAGAAATCTACATTCTGCAGAGGCAATAAATGTGTTTGCAGTGTGGTTGCACTCTCGCCACCAGAATTAGGCCTTAGAACAAAAGCTCTGATGCTGAAGACAATCAAGTCACACTCGACTACAGAACCATGCACAGTTTCTTCTTGCTCAAGCCTGATTTACCCCAAGCAGATGTGTTCTTATTGTTGCAACTCATGAAGAAAAATATTTCAAAGATGCAAATAGGAAATTCAAGTTATTTTCTCCCAGAAAAAATGAGCTGATATGTATTTTCTATATGAGAAAAGCTAGCTTACTTTGACATAGAACCCAGAATAGCAGATTTTTAGACCTCAGAAATGTCATCTAACCCTATGACCTCATTCAATATCTGAGGATAGTTAAACATGAGTAGAGAGAAGTTAAATGTTCCAGGTTAAGGGTCAAATGCCTAGCTTCTGGCAGAAGCAGAAATAAAACTCATAATGATTGAAATAGCATTAAAAAAGCAGTTTCAAGCTCTCAGCACTTTCCAACAAATAAGTGACTGCTATTTGTTAATCCATGTGTTCAAAAGCATTATTGAGCACCTTCTATAAACCAAACATAGCACAAGGCACCAGGGATTCAAAGATGCAAAGCAGGTTCTTGTTATTAAGGAGAATGGAGAAAAATAAACAAAATAAAACAGGGCAGTAATGTGTGATAGCAGCAAGTTTATTGTGCAACTAAGGCACAGTGGCGAGAACTCTAATTCAGGGTTGGAGGAGGGGGCGGTGCTAGAAAACAAGACTGGAATGACATGAGCAATATTAAGAACTGCAGTAATGAGGAGAGTTTAAATGAACAGCTCTTTCAAGAAGCAAAGCTATGACACAAGTACAAAAAAGGTCCAGTCCTTTTATAATTTTGAAGTGGAAAAAATATTTTTATGTATGATTTAAAATCCAGCAAAAGAGCAAAACTTGATAAATATTATTACATAAAGCTTTACAAAGAACAGGAAACATCATAAGAAAGAAGATAACAATATACTGAAAAAATATATAAGTTATATACAAAGGGTAATTTCTTAATTTACAAGGAGTTTTTAAAACCAGACAAAAGAAGTTCATGGGGTAGAGATTTGAAGAGGACAATTCACAAATAAAAGAAATTCAAATGACTCTTCAACGCTGCTCATAATGAAAAAACAAAAATTAAAACTACACTGAGATAAACAAAAGTTCCAAAGTTTGACAACATATTCTGTTGGAGGAGCTCCTAAAAAGAGACACTTTTGTGCATTCCTTGTATTATGAGCTGAATGACTGTGTTTCCAAACCTCAAATGTATGTGCCGAAGCCCTAACCCTCAATCTGATGGTATGTGGAGGTGGGACCTTTGGGAGTTATTCGACTGAGATTGTGTCATGAGGGTGGAGTTTCCACAATGGGATTAGTGTCCTTATACAAAGAGACAGCAGAGAGCTTGCTTCCTCCTCCTTCCTCTGCCATGTGAGGACACAGTAAGAAAGCGATGATCTATAATCCAGAAAAAGAGCCTTCACCAGGAATGGAATCTACCTGTACTTTGATCTTGGACTTTTCACCCTCTAAAAATATAAGGGAAAAAAAGTCTATTATTTAAGCAACGCAGTCTTAAGCTACCCAGAATGAGCAGCTTGAGCAGACTAATGTACCTAGTGAGAATGCAAAATGATAAAAATCCTATGAAGTGGAACTTAGTAATTTCTAGGAAAACTACATATGCATTTATCATTTGACCCAGGAATTCCACTTCTAATGATACAGCAGCAAAAATTCAGAAATGATAGTTTGTGGAGATCTTTATTACACTACTATTTATAATAAAAAAATAAAAATTGGAAACAACCCAAATATCTATTACCATAAAAATAATTTAACAAACTATGATACAACCAAAAAACGTAATACTATGCCACTATAAAAAATAAGAATTCTGAGAGGGGGAACAAGATGGCAACTGCATAGGTGAACTTGTGAGATTCTCCAAACGTGAGTTCCCAAAAAGACTCTTACTTTTCTTCCCCCATCCCCTAGCCCACCACCAGCCGTGCTGGTCCGAGGCCTGGGGACCTTCGGTCCCACGCAGGGCTGGATATTGTGGCGCCCTGCTGCTGCTGTTCCACCACATGTGTGGGAGTCTTGGGTCTCAGCTAGCTCCCTGGCTACATCATCTCTTGCCCGGCACCCAGAACCAAGCTGCCGGTCATTCAGAGAGGCTCTGGGTGCCCGCCCCTCAGAGACACCAGTCCCATTCCTGGCTGAAGTACCCTGTGATGCAAAATTCAAACACAAGAGATTCAGAAAACCCCTGCAAGACAACAAATGAGGAGACCAACCCCTAGACACATAATAATACATCTAAACAAAGTAGGCATAAAAGAAAAAATCCTAAAGGCAGCAAGAGAAAAAGGCCAGATCACCTACCATGGAAGACCAATCAGAATAGCAGCAGATTTATCTACAGAAACCCTGCAGGCAGGAGAGCTAAAAGATAAACAATTTCAACCAAGAATAACCTACCCAGCCAAGCTAAGCTTCATCAGTGAGGGAGAATTAAAGTCTTTCCCAGATATCCAATCCCTAAGAACTTATGCTGCCATCAAACCACTTCTACAAGAAACACTTAAGAAAGTACTAAACACAGAGCAAAAGGAAAAAAGAACAACGTTCTTCACAAGAGTACAGGGAAAAGAATAAAATATACATGAACCAACCCCCAAACCAAAAGAAGGACAAAAAGAAAAACAAGTGGAAGAGCAACAACTCTATAAGAACTCTATGATAGGGATGAACTCTCACATTTCAATAATTAGTCTGACTGTGAATGGACTAAATGCACCACTGAAAAG
>NW_007232406.1:129501-130494 GCF_000164805.1 Carlito syrichta
GAAAACTAAAGAAAGATATTGTTTCTAACACCATCATAACTGGGGACTTTAATACCCCACTCACAACCCTAGACAGATCATCAGGACAAAAAATCAGCAAGGAGATCCAGAACCTCAATGAGACTCTGGACCAAATGGACTTAACTGATACCTACAGAACACTCCATCCAAAAGACCACAGAAAACACATTCTACTCATCACCGCATGGAACGTATTCTAAGATCGGCCACATAATTGCCCATAAATCAAGCATAAGCAAATTTAAAAGGACTGAAATTCTACCGTGCACCTTCTTGGACCACAGTGGAATAAAAATAAACATTGACAGCAACAAGTCCCCCCAAAACCCACAAAGACATGGACACTAAACAGCATGATGCTAAACAACTCCTGGGTCAATGATGAAATCAAAACTGAGATCAAAAGATACTTGGAAAAAAATGAAAATGAAGAAACATCTTACCAAAATCTCTGGGACGCCTTAAAAGCTGTAGTAAGAGGGGAATTTATATCCCTACAAACACACATGAAGAAAATGGAAGGAACACAAATTAACAGCCTAACAAGCTACCTAAGGAAGCTGGAAAAGCAACACCACAAAAACCCTAATTTCAGTAGAAGAATCCAGATCACCAAAATAAAAGTCCAAATCCAGGACATAGAAGACAAAAAGATAATACAAAAAAAATCAATGAAACAAAAGGCTAGCTCTTTGAAAGGATAAACAAGATTGATGGTCCTCTAGCTAGACTGACCAAGAAAAAAAGATAAAAAACCCAAATAAGCACAATCAGAAGCACAAAAGATGAAGTCACATCTGACCCTGAAGAAATACAAAAGATCATTAGAGACTACTACATACACTTGTATGGAAACAAACTTGAAAACCTTAAGGAAATGGAGGACTTTCTGACATCACACAACCTATCTAGGTTGGAACAAGAAGAAATTGAGACCCTAAATAGACCAATAACAATCAAGGAAATCGACTG
>NW_007232406.1:131157-132389 GCF_000164805.1 Carlito syrichta
AAAATTGGAACCATTTCCCCTGAAAACTGGAACAAGACAAGGATGTCCACTCTCACCCTCCTGTTCAATATAGTATTGGAAGTCCTGGCTAGAGAAATCAGAGAAGAGAAGGCAATCAGGGGTATTCAAATAGAAAAAGAGGAAGCCAAGTTATCTCTCTTTGCAGATGACATGATTGTGTACCTTGAAAACCCAAGAGAATCTGTTCAAAACCTTCTTACACTGATAAAGGCCTTTGGCAAAGTCTCAGGATACAAAATAAATGCGCAAAAGACAAGTGCATTTCTTTACACTAATAATAAACAAACAGAAACCCAAATAAAAAACACAATTCCATTCACAATAGCCACCAAAAAAATGAAATACCTTGGCATCTTCCTAACCAGAGACGTGAAAGAACTTTACAATGAAAATGACAAAACACTGCTCAAAGAAATCAAAGATGACACAAACAAGTGGAAAAATGTCCCATGCTCATTGATTGGAAGAATCAACATTGTGAAGATGTCCATCTTACCCAAGGTAATCTACAAATTCAATGCAATTCCCATCAAATTACCAGCAACATTCTTCTCAGACCTAGAAAAAACAACATAGGAATTCATATGGAAACATAAGCGTCCAAGAATAGCCAGAAAATCCTTAGCAAAAAAAAAAAATAAAGCAGGTGGTATCACATTACCAGACTTCAAACTTTACTGTAAAGCTACAATCATCAAAACAGCTTGTTATTGGTATAGGAATAGGCATATAGATCAATGGAATAGAATTGAGATTCCAGAAGCAAAACCACAATTTCTCAACCAATTCATCTTCGACAAAGCCTCCTCCACCTACCACTGGGGAGAGGAGAACCTATTCAGTAAATGGTGCTGGGAAAACTGGCTGACCACATGCAGAAGATTGAAACAGGACACCTATCTATCCCCATGCACAAAGGTTAACTCTGAATGGATCAGAGACCTAAATGTAAAACTTCAAACCATAAGAACCTTAGAAAATGAAGGACATATCCTCATGGAAATTGGAACTGGCCTCCAATTCCTGAACAAAACCTGAAACCCACAGGTCATAAGAGAGAAGATAGACAAGTGGGGCCTTATTAAACTGACAAGCTTCTGCAAAGCCAAAGAAACCATCAAGAGAGCAGGGAGACAGCCTACAGACTGGGAAAAAGTATTTGCCATCTCCAGGTCAGACAAAGGCTTAACATCTTTGATCTATAAGGAACG